>NC_033800.1:109591864-109598095 GCF_001876935.1 Asparagus officinalis
ATATATATATATATATATATATATATATATATATATATATATATATATATATATATATATATATATATATATATATATATATATATATGTGTGTGTGTGTGTGTGTGTGTGTGTGTGTGTGTGTGTGTTATAACTGTATTTTCTGTATACAACGAGCCCTTTTCCCTTGAGGTTGGTTGTGTATTGCTCGCTAGCGTTTTGACGCTCGTTGTCCCTCCCCTTTTCAGGTAACGAGCCTGGAGCCCGGAGAGTCGCAGGTTGATGGCGAGGCACTCTAGCTTCAGCTATTCTACTATAGTTATATTTTACTTTTGAGCTCCACTGTAGGCTTTTGTTAAGGCATTTTGAGAGTTTATTTCTAGAGGTTGTAAAGGCTGTGTGCCTTATTTCCTGTTATTCAGACATTTTGTATTTGAGACTTGTTGAGGAGTTCCAGTTTATTCATTCCATATATTGACTTGTATTTTTTAGTATGTTCGATGATGAAATATTAATCGGATCTCTATTATTTCATCAGTTGACTCTTGTATTATCTTTTACTTGCTTTTGTACCTACACCTGTTATTTGACTCTACTAGAAAGATAGTAATTGTGATGGTGAAACATGTTATTGCACGGTATGGTGCATGGCAGGTTTGACATCCTTGGTTTCACCTTAGATTGCAGCCTTCTGTGAACCCATGGGCGTCACACGTCCCTACTCAGCATAATTTTTCTATCAACTAGATCACATAGCTTATATCCCTTGACACCATGCTTGAATCCTATAAATATAGCATTTTTAGCTCGAGGTTCTAACTTATCAGTCTTCACATGATAAAATACAAGGCACCCAAATACCTTAAGCTGGTCATAGTCATGTGTTGGCTCTCCTGATCATATCTCCATAGGGGTCTTCCCCTTAATCGCAGATGAAGTCAGCCTGTTAATGAGGTGGCTCGCATATGATAGTGCCTCAGCCCAAAAGATCTTCTCCAAACCACTATGCGCTAACAAACATCGGATCTTCTCCAGCAAAGATCGATTTAACCTCTCAGCCACTCCCATTCTGCTATGGTGTATGACTAACTGTGAAGTGTCTCTCTATGCCCTCGTCTCGACATAGGTGTTGAAATGGGTCTGATGTGTATTCACCGCCGTTGTCGGATCGCAACGTCTTAATCTTTCTCCTAATCTGCAGTTCCAACCTCTTCTTTCACTCCATAAATATATCTAGGACTTTATTCTTCTTTGCCATGGTGTACACCCAACAACGCCTAGAATAGTCATCAACGAATGTGAAAAACTAATGTCGACCACCAAGTGATGTAGTCTTGGTGGGACCCTAAATATCTTTTTGCACATAATCCAGGATGCCTCTCGTCCTATGAATGGTCATCCCAAACTTCACATTCGTCTTCTTGCTAAGAACACAGTGCTCACAGAACTCAACATTTCCACTCTTTGCTCCTTTCAATAGTCCCTCCTTGCACAACGCCTGCAGTGACTTCTTTCCTGTGTGTCCCAACCTGTAATGCCAAAGTCTGCTAATACCCACCTCTAAAATAGCTAAAGCAACCTGACCAATCTCGATGCTCCCCTTCAGATAATATAAATTCTAACTGCGGACTCCCTTCATCACCACCAAAGATCCCTTAGTAACCTTTGCTACAGCGTCTTCAAAGGTCACCTTGAATCCTTTTGCCTCCAAAGCTCCAACAGAAATAAGATTCTTCTTCAGCTGAGGAACAAATCTCACATCTTTTAATTCACGGACTACTCCATCGTGCATCTGAATCCTCACGGTACCTATCCCACAAATACCACAGGATTGATCATTTCCCATGATAACAATACCCCCATCGAGTCTCTCAAATGATGTAAACCAATCTCGCCTGGGAGTCACATGATAAGTAGCATCAGAATCTAGCATCCAATCTGATGTATCTAAGTGGTTCACCTCCGGAGTAATCAATAAAGAAAAGCTCAAATCATTGGAATCATCGCCTTTCGCAACATTCACCTCATTGGCTCTTTTTCTTTCTATTCTCCTCCTCCTTGATCTTTGGACAGTCTCTCTTCTGATGCCTCTGTTCCTTACAGAATACACATTGGTTATTTCCTAGTTAGTGATGGCCTCTTGACTTTGACCTGCCTCTATTGCCACCTCTCGGATATGGGCTTCCACCTCTCGTCGACAAGGCCTCTCCTGAAGTACTAGCACAGGAAGTCTCCTTGTCCTTCCTCCTCAAATCATAATTCGTCAAAGCGTTAGTTACTTCACTATAAGTGATAGAAGATCTCACATTCAACAAAGTAAGCACAAAGATATCATACTCCTCATCCGGTAAGGAGCCCCGCCCAACAAAATAATCACCTTTGTACTCATCCGATATCTTCTCATCAACATTCGTCAAGTCCGATAACAACTTAGTATAGTTGTTCACATGAACTGCTAGTGAGGTGCCTTTGGACATTTGAAATCTGAATAATCTATGTAGTAAGTACAATCGGTTCTCAACACTCTTCATAAGATACTTATTATTGAGAATCTCCCACATCTTTATTGCAGACGTCACCCTAATCACATCATACTTCAGCTCATGTTCCAAACAGGATCTGATCACCCCACAAGTATTCCTATTTATCTTTTCCCATACCGCCTCTTTATATTTTGGTGGTCTCTCATAGACCATGATGGTCTCCTCCAAATTTTGAGCATTGAGCGCATCATGTACGTCGCTCATCCATAAAACGAAAATTGATTTTGTCGTTATATTTCACTATACTAATCTTAGTGTTCTGAAAACCAACTTGAATTGTACCCGTCATCTTGCTGCTTTCACCAACTTCTCCACTCATACTCATAAACTCCAAATTATAGAGAAAAATTCAAACTTTATAGAATTTAGAAGTTACCCAACTGAACCCTAGAACGGATTCCAAATAGAACTCTTAACCACACAAGAAAAGCGAGATCTCCAACGGCAACTTTAAACCCTATCTCCACCGAAGCCTAGAACTCCAAGAACCAAGCTTCCAAACTGAATCTTCCTCCACCTAATCCAAAAACCCTAGATCCGAAATCTAAGCTCTGATACCAATTGTTGTGCGCCGTGCGAAAGCGTGCTCGACAACCAAACGAGTCGGTGAGCAATGAGAGAAGAAAACCAAAACCAAACACGAGTACAATTCACCAAAATGCGACACAAATCAAACCAAACACAGAAATTTACGTGGTTCGGCAATTTCCTACGTCCACGGGGAGAGGATGGGGAGATTTTATTATATGAGGAGAAATACAACGGGTTACAACTCACAAAATCACTCAAATATAACATTAACCAAAGCTCTCAACTCCCTCACAATATCTCTCTCTCAAAGTTCTCAAAACAATGCTAATTCTCTCATTTAGAAACCATAAAAATATGGTTCTATTTATAACAAAACACAATCCCAAACAGATTGGGATTCTAAAAACGAGTCTGTCACACCCTGGCGTGGCACACACCACACCCCTGAAAAACAGAACAGATTCTGCCACACCAGGGTATGGCAGACACTACCAGGGTGTGGTGGAGCCTGTCTTGCAGTTGTGTCCTATTGTTATGATATAAAGCCATCTTTTAAGAAACAAAAAAAAGGCGTCATGTGTCTAGCCAGAAGACTAACAGCAAGTCAAAAAAACCAGGCACCACCTCAAGCGATATGGTTTTCAGGTCGCCACCAACTCGTCTAAAAACCACGCCAAACATCACGACCCGAGCCTTGCTCATCTTCGATAGCAAGATAAGACCAAATCTCTCCTCATGTAAGCTAGTGAATCCTAAGCAACTCGTGTGAAGACGCAAAGGCAATCATTAAATATTATTCCCTCCACACCCTTGCCTACCATCATAACAACCTCAGCCAGTGTCAAGGGGACACATGAACAACTTAGTACAAAGGAAGCATCCTAACAACTCACCTGGAGAATCATCAAGTTATTATAAAAAAGAGGTAACAATTTAACAATCGTAAGAAAAACAAAGTCTAATTTCATTCTTATCTCGATTAGTTTTCTACTTTCTTATTCAAGTCGCTAATTTTAAGCATTGGAGGATCATCAGGGCGTCGAGGGTTTGCATTCTAACAGTTTGCTAGTGATTTCAAAAGAGGCTCCACCACCAAATCCATCGACGAAAGAATCAAAGTAGCCTCTGAAGTTTGTACATTTGCATTCTAACAGTTTGCTAGTGATTTTAAAAGAGGCTCCGCCACCAAATCCATCGACAGAAGAATCAAAGAAGCCTCTGAAACAAACTTCAACACCTGCGACGTTTCATCAACTGTTTTATCACCCAAAACACCTATCAAATATCCAAGAGGAACATTCGCTTGTATCCTCTGCATCCTAAATTGTGATCAAATTAGAATATTGGACAAACTTCAATTTGAAGCCTAACTAAATTGTTTTGAACCCAAGAAGCAAGCTCAACCCAGACTATCAAATAATCCTTTAAAAAAAAGTCATATAAGAAAAAGATGTGGGAGACGATAGTTTCCCCTCAGTAGCCATCTCTAAATATATATTACGCTTTCTTTTCGAAGCTCTTACTGATAAGAGAATAAAAGATTCAGCACGACCAACTCTTTTTAAATAAACTCAACCACATCAGGAAGTCCCTATAGCAGCAATGGCTACAGTTTTCTAAATAAAACATGATTTTCCTCACAGAATAAATCAAGACAGGTCCTTGATGAATGGCAATGTTGCTGGGAGTACAAGAAATATTTTACAATATCTCCCCTTTGTAACTTTCAGCAAGATTAAAAGCAGTAAATCCAGTGATCTAGAGCTCTCTAAAGGAGATATAATTACAATACCTGGGGATTTCAGCAAAATACGAAATGACAGAAATTCCGATGAATTCATTTCCCCAAGGCTCAGCCAGCAAGTGTGAGCAGCATCAACACCCTGTGGTTATACAAAAATAACTTCGAATTTAGGGCATGGGTTGCTTTCTATATGTTTTCTAAGATCCTCATCAGTTTCAAACTTGAATTTGTATAATGCTTGTCTCTGGGTCAAGCCAACTGGATATATTCTATAAATTTTCAGTTCATCTCCTCCCCTTATGCTTTCAGGTCTCTCCTTCTTCCAAATAGGAACATGGTTGAGGGACATGAACTTAGAGAGAACCACTGATTCCAATTCTTTCAGTGTCAATTTCCAAGATCTGGAGCAAAATATCAAAATGAGAAAACCATCAGCAGAGTTAAATTTGCAATGATTCATTGAAAAAATTACCATAAGCTGATATGCAACACCAGTTTGATCATTTGGTGCGTTATTCCCGAAAAACAATTTGTTAGTTTTTCCAGAAAAAAAAATCAGCTGGCAATATACAGAGTTGCTCTTAATTTAATGAGAAGTGATGGATAGGTAAGGCCGACCATTACTACGATTAGTTTAGTATTCCCATAGTTACCCTAAGATATAAATATTTCAGCTATGTCAAATAATTGTTCTTAGTTGAAAATAAATACAAAACTGATACTTCTCAAAAAAGTTAACATGAATGATACCTTTAGAATATCACCTTTTTAAAATAATAAACTTGTCAATATCAACTGATACAAAGTAAACCACACGATTAACCGCAACCGTTTACATGTTAATGACCTAGTAATAGCATGACTAGGCAATATTATAAAACAGAGGGGAAAGTCTACCTGAGATAGATGGATTCCATTTCGAAACGACCTCTTTCTCTGACATACAAGTGATATGTAGTTCCTTTATTGTTGGAACATTTGCAGGGTCGATTCTGAAACTTGGCAGACTTCTCTTCGTTTTCTCGGATAGTTGTTGCAATATGAATGCAAAGTCTGCAAGATGAGTGCACTGCTGCCATGTCCACTAGGGCCTTAAAGGAGTCAGAAGGACCATCATACTTCCAACTGCAAAAGAACAAGCTCTATAAGTCACAACTTCTGTAAAACATGAGAATAAAACTCCAAAACATGTAAATTCAAAGTTATATCTCTGCCTTTGGTTTTCATGAACTTTTCAAAAGACAAGCAGACACGACTTCTGTAAGATACGACTCACATACCTAGAAATTTTTAGATTTTTAATGAAAAATTGACTGTGAGGTGGTTGATCGCAACAAAAACCAACTTTAATGGTTTATATATAAATTAAAAATGAAAGGTAGCTTCCGTATAATTATCCTATTTTAAGGTGTTTTCTATAAATCCCCCCCACCC
>NC_033800.1:109599007-109606015 GCF_001876935.1 Asparagus officinalis
GATAAAACAAAATGTATGTGTTTACTAATATGGATTAATTCTATATTATAAATATTTCATAATAATTAAAAATTATTAATTTTAGTTTCTTACATTCTTTCGTATAGAAATACCTTTGGTTACTTTAAAAACTCTTGAAAGAAATTAGAAATGAACTATTTGAAAGATTATATATGTCATTAGTTTATCAATATTCTACTATTTACATGTGTATAAACATACCATTTTGTTAGTTGGTTGTATGTAATTCATGTTTTAAGTAGAATCTCTCTTATTGAAACTGAAAGTATTTATATAATTTCATAATTTGTTAAAAATCATAACCTAGGAACAGTTTTTTATGACAATAAGAGTAAGACACTATCATAATTTACAGGAAAAAAAATTGTGGAAACAAGATTCTAAATTACAGGGCAAAGGTAAATATATCTTATCATTGAAAATTATCAAGGAGATAAATGCTAGACAAGCTATGAGCAGCATTACCTCAATGACTTGTTAAAGGCGTCAGGGTTTGATCCAAGGTATTTCATGGTCTTAGCAACCGAATCAATATCAGCAAGCTCTTTAATATGTAGAACTGAACCAGGTGAAGGAGCAAAATCTTGTATATTTGGAGCACCAACTACAACAGGGATTGTTCCTACAAAAGAATAACAAAAAAACAAAAAATTATTTGAGTAGAACAAGTTAATCAACATTTACTAGGTTCAGCTTTATAATTAGCTTTTTCTCTTGTCAATACTCATTTTATATCGCACGCCTCCTTATGTGAAACATTGCACAACAGAAAAAAACTTTTGAATTAAGATGAAAAAGGCACCTGACAAAGATAAGGTGGCTACTCAAGGTTTGATTTTATGATAATGAGAAGATATCTCCTTCACTAGGGTACTATAGGGTCAAAGTCATGCAACTTAATTTTCAAAATAATGACCTGCTATATTTCACGCAAAATTGTAACATATCTAGAACTGCATCTATTTGCATAATGTTTATTTTATCTCACTACATATGCATGTCTCACTACAGTATTTATTAATAGTTATAACTTGTTTTCCACAATCTAAACTGTAAATAGCTAATTTTTACTCATTATTTCTTTTCTCTGCTACAAGAACTACCAGGTTCACATATCAATTTATACGCTACGTGTTGGTTGTTGGCTCCATAGGTCGTATGTGATTAAAAGGGAAAAAATAGATTAAAAAATTCTCAGTGATCTGATATGTGTTGGCCTCTTTTAAGGGAGGAAATATGGAGTGACTCTATGCTATCTATATCTCTTATCTTCTCTTTCTATAGCCAGTGTCTTCATGGTTGATCTTCAACACATGAAGCCAAATTAAACTATGTGCCCTTTATGTAGGACAACTTGATGATCAAATTAAGATTTGGTAGAAGAGTAATGATCCAGTGGAAAAACTATTTTTAAAGTTTAGCTATTTGATAAAAAATTGGAAAGAGTTATTTTTTATTTTGAATTAACTAGGACTAGAAATTTATTGTCACTGTTATCAATGCGCGATGAGCAATGTAGGGTGCAAAATCCCTTTACACATACCTGAAATACCATGTTTTTGTATTTTCACATACAAAATAAGTCAAGATAAATAATATCTACTACCAAACCACAAAATAAGGTCCTAATTCATAATGCTTACACAACCAACATAGTAACAAAGTTCATAATTTTCCAAATAAAAAGTCAAATCAAGACCAATATTGAAGCAAAATTAAATAGTAAAACAAGAACAAGCTAGGATCCTTAATCAGGCCACTAAAAAGGCCTAATAGGTTATTTTTCTTTCTGGAACGTGAGTTACGAGGTATAAAGACCCGGTTGAACTGTTAAAGAATAAAAAAAATACAAGGTTGTGTCTTGCATGTACCATGTTCAAAGAACCCTATTGCAGGACGCATACGAGGCGCAAAAGGCATTGCCGCATTAATTGCGGTACACTTCGCCACCGCCCACATTGTAGGGTGCATGAGGAGAAATGAGGCGAGCGCCCTTAATAGCACTATTGCTATTTGGAATTTTAGTAGAGACAGAATTTCACACCCTACATATATGGATTCTGATTTCATTGTAGAAGATGAGAATTGAGAAATAAACTTATGACATTTAGCTTGTGATTTGCAAGTCTAGGAACATGTGATAAGCCACGGTATGAAGTCGTTTTCCAAGGTTAGATGTGTGTGAATCCTATCTATATTTATATCTCCATTTATCTTCTCTTTCATTTCATTAGTCCACAAAAATCTTGGCATCTCAAACTCCTCCATATACAATCCTAGCCGTTGATTTCAATCAAAGTTGCAACAAAACTTCCGATCAGTTTCAAAGTAAGTTTATATCATCCGTGATCATCATGGATAAAGTATCGCTACTACTTTCACAACAATAAAATTTCATTCCACCAAAATTGGTATTGTGTCTTATTATTGGGGATTTGATAGATATGTGATTTTAAACAATGGATGCAAGAATTAGAAACACTTATTTACTATTAATGTTATGTCGAAGTGGGAGATGTATGCAAATGTTAAGTGTAGATTAAGAACAGTTGAAGATCGATGGTTTCAAAATTATTTTGATTATCATTCATGTATACATTAGTGGACACCTATGAAGTTTCTACTTGAAAAGAGGTATTCTAGTCATCCAACTAGGACCAGAAAATATTATTGTTTTCTTGGAAGCACAAGAAGAAATTGTCCCCGCCTCGACTATATGGAGAACCATATTATAATCTAGAGTCAAATCCATAGCAAGAATATGAGGCAACACTAAAGGAGAAATTGAAGCCTAAACGAGAGCTTAAACCAGAGCCATATCAAAAATCATACCCGAAGCCTGAGTGTGAACCTAAACATAAAATCCTAATACGGAATCAAACCGTCATTCAGCCAAAGTTACTTCCAGTTCATGGTGAAGCAAAAATAGAGTTTGTTATATCAGATTCCCTTCTAACACGTTATCAAGTTTCGCAAATATTGTTGAGAACCTCAGAAACTGTGCAATTAGAGTTTAGAAAAGTCTCAAGATTTATCAATTTATCACATTTTAAAACTTGAGGCTGAGTTCTCTCCAACAAGGGAAGTTCTTATGTAGGACAATTCAAAAACAAATTAAGATTTGTTTGAAGAGTCTTGATTCGGTAAAATGAAAAATTAGGATAGATAAAGTTGATAGGATATTAAATTTATATTTTAAAGTTTAGCTATTTGATTTGATTCAATGATTCTAATTTAGGATAAGGTTATTTTATTCTGAGTTGTAATAGGATTAGAAGTTTATTTATATAAGGAGGTTTAGTAGAGATGGGATTTCAAACCTTATATATATGGATTACAATTTTCATTGTAGAGGATGGAGAATTGGGAGAATTGAGAAATAAAATTATGAAGCTTAGCATGTGATTTACTAGTACAGTATGCATGTGAGTTGCTATAGTGTGAAGTCGCTATTAAAGGTTAGATGTTGTGTGTAAATCTGATATACCTAATTTGTATATTATTTATCTTTCCTTTTATTTATTAGTCCTTCAAAATATTAACCTTTCAAACTTCTCCATATATAATCTTAGCCATTAATTTCAATCAAAGTTGTAACCAAACCTTATCGATCCTCTTGATCGACGCCCACAAGTTCTACACAATGTTGTAAGAAGCAAGCCAAAGCGCTAGAAAAATGCTAAAATAGATAAAATGACACCTTGCCACTCCATTGAGTTTCAAAGCGGGTAGGACGCACCAAAATCGCTTTCTACGTGAGAGCGGTCTGAAAAATGGTGTTAAGCGTTAGATCACTTATGAAGGTTTTTTTTCATGTTTTCATGGTTTTTCTCCTTTTCCTGAGAGGATTCTACTTGACTTTGGAAGGAACTTGAAGCAATAACTAATAGTGATTGTATTTTAATATGTATGTTTTTTCCTACGACAATTTACATTAAGTCATTCTCATTGACTGTTTGATGTACGAAAGTCTGTTTCAAGTTAATTTACCACATTAAACTGTATATATTATTTAACAATATTGTGTCATTGGATCTAAGTATTGTTACAGATCATCTCTACAAATCAACACACACATATATATTTGTAGAAATTTTCCTCCATTTAATTTTCGATTTGTTTCTTGACTCTTCTTTCTTCTTTTTTTCTCTCTTTTTTTTTTTTTGAATGTGTCCCTAATTGAAATTTTAAAAAATAAAACAATTTTGACTTGGTGTGGCAGCTTTCCGCTTAGCCTTGGTTTGACATCAACTCACTTTTTTTCTGATACGAATTTTCTTTTCCATTTTCCCATAGCTTTTCCTATACAATATAATTTTTCACTAATATTCCACCTATAAAAGATAAATTTACTGGTCATTTTGACTCTATCAGGTACACTACCTCCTTCAATACTTAACATTACATAGGAACTTTATATGCATTAAAATTGCATATGCCTTGAAACATTTATATTCTATGACACATGGTGCATAGCACATGTCAATTTAAAACCAAAGTTGAGAACAGAATGTTCTACCAACCTGCTTTTCATATAGGGATGCACATTATACACTGAATACTATTAAAAAGTATATGGGCTCTACATCCATGAAATAATGAATGCTCTTTAGAAATATGGGACACATATTATATAACGAATACTCTTAAAAAGTATACACATCCATGAAATGCTGAATGCTCTTTAAAAGCATGTGTGCGCTCCATATTGACACTCGCATGCATCGCTCATGCAGAAACAACAATTATCACAACCATACCCCTTTCATTAAAATTTAGACACATCCAAGCTTAGTATTAGGTCACTAACTTCAGCAAGAAGTATATATTTCAAACATATGAAATATACAACATAGGCATTATTGGAAAATTAGCCACAAACCAATGAACATGTCAAGATCTAGATTTTTAAAGGCTCTATAAGTTTTTCTGTTTGTTTACGTTAGTGCCTTGTGGACTACAATGTGAGGAAAGCCGTCGCTTAAAGAACGATTACATCTCTTTCCTATAGTGATATTCTGAAGAAAATAAGAACATATCTCAGCGACTGTAAATGATAATGGAAACAACAATTAAAATATAAGTAATCAAATACAAATAGATATTTAATGTAATCATAACAGATCTGTAAAAAAAAGATCGAAAATTAAGCAGCAACCCATGACAAATAAATCATCAATTCATGAAACTCAATTTGTAGACACTATTTATATATGCTGATATGTTGATCTACCAATAAAGTTAGAATACCTGCAACAAGGGATTGAAAGAATTTCTCCGTAACATAATCCTCTTCATTGGAATTCTCAAAAGCCAAGCTAAATTTGTAACGCTTTAAAGTTTCTACTTTATCAACTGTAACAAGAAAAGGAATGCATTAATGGCGCAACTAACATTATGACAGTCGAATCCAAGAGAATGCAAATGATTGGAATCATTTATATATACATATGAAAGAGACTGCAGCGCATTTAGGGCAGTCTAAGTGGCATGGAAACGGGTACAGGTATGGATGCCAGTACGGGTAGGGGTACAGGCATAACAAATTTGTAAAGGGTAAGGTACTATATAAATATTTATATACATGCATATATTGTATATTGAAATTAATAATTTACATGAGATCAATGTTGTTTTTCATTCACGTGCTATGAGAATTAAAATTTCTATAATATTTTTATGTTTCTTATATCATCTGTGGATTATAAATTGGAAAAAATACTATCATTTTTGAACTAGGCACCCTAATGATCCTTAAATAACAGTTTGAAATCCAACCTATGTTCAACGAGTTTGAGAAGTGAATGTGAAGTGTAGGATATACATACAAGAAAAGTATGAGAAAAGTTTTAACTTAAAACATATATTTCATAAGTGAGTACAAGACTGAATAAATATATTCATATATGCAAGGAGTGTCCAAAGAGTTTGAGTAAAGGGTACGTATCGGGTATGGGTACGGCTTCAGTGGAGGAGTACCCAGGTAACACTGAGGGTAGTAAATGGGTCGGGTCAGGTCAGGATCATGTACTTAACAAGCCTGATACGGATCATAAGAAAACAACAAATCAAAACCCAAATCCGGTAAGAAATGCTTGATCAAAATCTTTATACCCTAAGAAACTCAGGTATGGTTCAGATTCAGACTATATTGGCTACTAATTTACGAACTTCTTTTCCGCAACCATCATATTAACGAATCATCACGCTGGCAGAAACAAACTGTTAAACGAGTCCTCGGTCCATCACTTTCGTCTAATAAATACAAAGCAAAGCTCCACTCTTGAAGGCTTTTGTAAATAGCGACATAAAATTACATGTGTGTGGAAAAAATGGCATGAGGTGGCAGCTCATTTTACTATATTAGTTACCAAGAGATGGACTAGTGGTAAGCTCCACCTGCTAGTCACATAGAGTGTTTAGACCACACCACTCTTATCTTTTGGCAACTCATTCCGCTAAATGTGGTGGTAGCTCATGATGGCATGTCATGCATGGGTTAGTAAAAAAACACCCAATTATTATTACCAAATTGCTAACGATAGAAATAAAACTGTAGGATTCCAATTTTTATGTCCAAATGATTATATTTCAAAAATGAGTAATTACCCCCTTAGCTAATTGTGTAACCCAATGTTTAGCCAAATTTGCATATTTCAACTGGTTAAGTGACGGCACTCCTCTCTTCTTCCCTTCTGCTTGCCTTCTTCCCTCTCCCCTCTTTGTCTCCTGGCCTCCCCACTCTTTCACCTATCCCCTTACCCCAGTCTCCTCCCTTACTCTCATTCTCTCTGCCTCCTCCTGATGTCGAGCTAAAGTTGTCCTTGTCAACCACCAAGGCATGTTCGAAGGAAGAAACAGTGAACTCCAATAAGAGAGAAAATTGTGCATGGACTTGGTGAAGTCTTCGGCTATGGGAGGAGAGGTGGGCTTTCTTAAGCCACTGCACATGATGCAGGTGAGAGAGAAAGTGGACACAGAGCGAGA
>NC_033800.1:109606025-109610104 GCF_001876935.1 Asparagus officinalis
ATCAGCAGCATCAACAAAACAACAATGAAGCCCAAACTTTTGGGGGTTGATTATCCTGTCTGTTAAGATACTCGCTCGCCCCCCTCAACATTCTCTCAAAGGTTACATTTAATTTATCGGACATATTTCCTGATGTTGGAGATTATCCTGTCTGTCAAGATACTCGCCCACCTCAACATTCTCTCGAAGGTTACACTCATTTATCGGACATATTTCCAGATTGTCCAACATCCTGGATCAGAAAGCCATCATTGCCCATGATCACACACACAATATGTAAAGTAAATAACATGCCGCTAACCCCTACTAGAATCCTTACAACACATCCAAAAGTCCAAACTCCTAAAATAATGTTCATAGAGCATATGTGTCCCTCTCATTACAATGATGTCTAGAAATAGAAATCTGATACTATAAGCCACAAATTTGGTCCAGAAATTAAGAGTCCCGATCTAATTTTAACCTTAAATGTCATAAACATAACAAAAACTTCAGAGGTTATCCAACATACCATTGCCATCACGGTTCCGGTGGCAACTCCCATATGAGTCTATTTTAATTTCCGACTTTTCAAGCCTCTCAAGAGCCTGCAGTCGAAAATTGCGTGCTCCACAATTAGAAATAAAGGCAGCTGCAAAAGCATCTGCCGTCTTTGGACCCACTGGTGCCATAATGTCATATTCCGCCCATGAAAAGTAGCCGACTGGAACATCTGATGAGAGACTAGTCGTCATTATGATCTTGTACCCCCTCCTAGCACACCAAACATTTCGGAGAAAAATTAGATACAATTTTAATATTTAAGGACTGTAAGTGACATTTGCACGACAGGAACTTAACACTCAAACTTCATATAAAAACGAATTATGTTGGATCTAATTTGCAAAAAAAATACTCAATATAACCTCAGTCACAATCCAATCACACCCAAATGTCAAGAGCACTATCAACATCATCAAATAAAAAAGAGACTGGTAAAGCTGAAGGCCCCTGGTTCACCATTACAAATAGATAAATCATAGATAACATCACAAAACAATAGCAACAAAGCTTTAATCCCAAATTTTTAGGGTTACTACGTGAATCTTACTCTTCCACTTACTTCTGTTGAGCGCAATCTCCTCCAATAAGCTAATAATTATCGATAATGTCATGTATGTACTAAATAAATAGCTTAGTAGATTTTCACAAAATTCCACTTAGTTACTTATAGCTCTCGCTGTCATCCAAAAGGCTAACTCATAGAGATCAAGAAGAACATCAGCATGCTCGTTTTTCCAGTTGAGTTAGACACTGTTAATGCAGGTTATACAGATGAATATTTCATTCGCTAAAACTCTGGCCTCAGTTTATTGTTAAGGCCTCCACCATCTTTATGACGTCAAGAACTACAACTAGTACAGTGAAGCTAATTATAATGAGCCAAAATGGAAGTGCAACGTCAAGATATCCTGCATCACTGTCATTGAATCATTTGGTTTTTCAGAAAGATGAAGAAAACAGGAACACCCTTCACTAGCTTTTTAATAATACATAAATCATTCAAATGTATGATCAATATCATCCATCAACCTGTACATTTACGGATCAGAGCTGTGATTTAAAAGCAACCACAGATCCTTTACTTTGTGCTTTTTATAAGAATTGATTACTTGGAATCTACAGGATGCATAGGGGAACACTCTCCAATAAGATGATATCTATATCATAAATATTCTAGGATGTTTTGATTACGAACTAAAGTATGGATCACTCGTGGAACATAGACCGCTTGTTTACAAATTGCTATAGTATCTATTCAAATAACACAGGCGAATTCACAACAGCACCATCATATACTAACATAGTGATCCGTCAATGTGGAAAAACTGGGAAATGAAGGGAGGAGATCAATGGTTCGAATAATAATTTTCAACCATAATTTTAGTCAAAGTGTTATTTAGGCCTTTCAGTCTGCAAGGTGTTGATAAAAATGATGGAAAAGTTAGGAAATGAATGGAGGAGATTTTTCATTAACTTTAGACAAGACAAATGATTTGAATTCAGAAACTCCATAAGGTGTTGAATCTGTTGATACATGGGTAAAAATTTTTGATTGTATGGTTTGTCATTCTCAAAACATTAAGAATTTTAGATGAATGATCACAAGTAAACAGGTTGGTTTTAAATGTTGTAAATCTAGTATATACCTTTTCCGGTGATAGGATTTGAGCTTACATCTTGTCTGTAGGATAACCAGACTATATGTTGTATATACGTAATGTAAGCATACATGCAGAGAGCGGGAAAGCACAGACTTTACTGGAGAGAAGGGAAACACATAAACTACATAAATGCATCCGTGTATGAGAAATTCTGCATAACGACGAATGCAGAGTTACGATTCTCGTTCTTTAGACAAACAAACCTATCAGAATCTGAACAGATGTACTGTAAAAAGTTGTAAAAGGTTTAACCAGGCAGTTGCCATGCTTAAGCACTTTTGGTTACAATTCAAATACAATTTTTTGTACTCGACGACTTAAAAAAGTCATAAAATTATTTCTTGAATATCAATAATGAGTAATGCTGAAGAAATGTAAATACACGCATTATCCTCTGTGTCTACCTTCTAAGCACTCACACTCATCGATTACAGTTACTGATAAAAACAATAACTGTGCTTACCCACCGGCGTGCCAAATCAATGTTATTTTCTGCATAGTAATGTGATGACTCCATTGAGCGGAGGACACTAGATGTCTTTGGATTTTGTGGTAGACCAAATGTGGCATCTGCTATCTTGTCAGCAGAAAATGCAAATCTACAGCCCACAGAGCATGAACTCCAATCCTGATATAAAACTAACTTTAGAAAAAAGAAAGAATATGGATGTGAAGCAAACGTCTTTGAAGCTTTATATTCCCATAATAAAACCAAAAGGTAGTTTGATGTCAATGCTTTCATACAACAATATGAATACAGAATATGTGATATATAAGCAGAACTACAATAGTAGCATTTCCACATGCTTTATCTCATCCCAGTCTCATTATAGTAACGATAATTACAAGTTTCTGAACACAATTTCTAGAAAACCAAACTAGCAGCCTATATGGAGAGAATTGGTGAGCCAGTCTTTAGCAGCACATAACTTATTAAAAGTATTTCTGCATGGAAGCCTGATTAAATATTACCTGATAAATCCAACACTTACCATAGTTAGAAAAACAAAACTGAACATTTTGAAGTTACAGTTTCAATTTACTAAATACACATATCCAGTAAACTTCTAATTAAAAAAATTTCTGCTATCAATCTGCATACGGTCAAATGGTTCCGCTTCAAGTTTCATGGAATATGCACCATGCCACAAGAAAGTGCCATTGGCAGATTCCACATCCTTGCATGCTAAAATGAAAACAAAAAACAGACGATCAATTTAAAAGGAGTAACAAAATGTACATGAAGTTTCGTTTTCCTAGTATATGGCCAGGGCATGAAACACCATTATGTCCAGTCGTGCAAATACCATATGCTTTCAGGATGCCTGGAGAGGCACTGTGTAGATGCACAAGAACAGTTTGCTACTCTGTTTAGTGGAAATTTGTTAGGGACTTGGGTAGTATGGGATGCCTAAGTCCCACATCGAGTAAAATAAGAAGCTTGATGGGGTATTTAAGTGACTTGGTTCTTCCCCCTTAACAGCTAGCTTTTAAGGGTGGGTTCCCCAAGTTGCTTGGATCCTAACAATTGGTATCAGAGCTGGTTGTCGGCGTCACGGAAAGGGCTACCTGTGGAGGGGCTGACCGGCGTAGAGGCTGATCGGAAAGGCCGAGTAAAGCAACGCCAAGTGAAGCGTCATAGAGTGCAGCCGTCGGGACGTCGGCTCTCAAGGGCGGTGCTATGTTAGGGACTTGGGTAGTATGGGATGCCTAAGTCCCACATCGAGTAAAATGAGAAGCTTGATGGGGTATTTAAGTGACTTGGTTCTTCCCCTTAACAGCTAGCTTTTAAGGGTGGGTTCCCCAAGTTGCTTGGATCCTAACAAAATTACAGCCTTAGAGGGGTGATGGTAGTAAGGATGTTACTATCGTCTT
>NC_033800.1:109610122-109622723 GCF_001876935.1 Asparagus officinalis
TGTGTAGGGATATGAATACGAGATATGTAGAAGAATTTGTCTATATTTCCTAAATGCAAACCTAAATCCCTCACACCTAACAACACAACATAAACATGCCTGGCTAATCTTTGAATAATGCACGGCTTTAAACCATATATAACTATAACTATCTAACTCTTTTCGGAAAAAAAAAAGAGGAAACTATAGCAATTGTATTGGAAATGTTACTACCAAAGACAACAACAAAAAAAATGCCCAAAACAAAATTTTGAGAGCAAAACCTCGTCAGCCCCGGAGACTAGAACCGGGTGGGATCTAAAATCCCTAGAATACGGAACCGCATCCTTTCTCTCCAGCCACTGCTCGCATCTGCGTCCCTCATCGGCATCATCACCAACATCAATCGTCTCAGCGAACGAGGAAGAAATCGAAGACGAAGGATTCGTCGTCGTCGTCGCCGTCGTTGTTTCCTCCGTGATCGAGGAAGGGAAATAGAAGGAGTTGGTCCAGTTCTCGACGACGGCAAAGTCGAGGCGGCCGAGGAACGCGATCTCGGCGACGACGATGAGGCCGATGAAGAGAGGGACCGAGAGATCCGACCATCACCGTCGCTGCTGCTGCTGCTGCTGAGAGGAGGAGCTCATCATATTCGGGTTCGGGCTTCAAGTCGCAGTGCTCCATTTGGATCCACCCTGCTCTTATTTCTTCCTCCCCTTGTGCTGACATTTTCAAAATTCTGGGCTTTTCTTCGGGTTTTTCGTATTAGTCCCTCACATCTTTCGTACATTGAGATTGGTCCTCCACATCATTGAATTGCTTAGGGGCTGTTTGGTTCAATAGAGGCTAGGAATAGGATTAGGAATCCTATTTTATTTATGGATTCCAACCTAATCCTTAAAATTTTTATAGACAAGTAATAGTTTTATGGAATCCTATTTTTTTGGCATTCTATGTTTGTTTCACCCAAAGGATTAGGAATCTCACTTTTATAGAATTGGTTCAATTCCTAATACCATGTTTGCTTCAAAAAGACCCTTTTTTGGGAGTAGATACTGTAGCAACAGAGAACCTCTTTAACATTTAAAAACTACTGTAGCAACGGCTAGAAGCCACCAAAAATTATATTTTCTTGCTGGAATCACTGTAGCAACGGATATTATCAGCTTCAACTTTCAGATTTCAAAAAACATAGTCAGAACACTGTAGCAACGGCTAGTAGAGGGCCAATGTGGCTATAAATTCACCTTGAGGCCTCACAAATAATCCAAACATTCTCATTTTCAGCATTTATAAAATTCCCATTGTCTTCAATTTGCTGCCCCAACATGAAAATGATATCAGAAGAGTGCTGGCAGAATTATGAAGTTTATTGCGACTGCCATCTCCGAACACCGATGAAAGTGTGCAAGAATGGTAAAAATAAGGGTAGGTGTTATTGGGGGTGTGCAAAATTCCCAAATAAAGAATGCAATTTTTTCGAATGGGCTGAAGAAAGAGGAGAGTCATCAAGCAACCAAGGAAGCCAATATGTCAAAGAAAATAGGTACGGAGAAAAATATATTTTGCAATCAAAGAAGCTGAAGAAAGAATTGAGACTTGTCGAAAAGCAACTACTAGTTTGGAAAATTTCTGCAATTTTCTTAGCAATTTTTTGTGTTATTTAAATTATTACAAACTTCATGTCATGTACCTGTACTTGCAAAAACTACTGAGGGTGTAATGAAAACTGTTGTATGTCATGTACCTGTACTTGCAAAAACTACTGAGGGTGTAATGAAAACTGTTGTTTGAACTGGGTACAAATTCTAATTGATATTGTATGGCTCAGTAATAGATCAACTTGTCATCATTGATTGCCCCATCTATAACTTAAACATGTTTATTACAGATTGCATTATAAGGATGAATTGCCTCGCCTAGACATTGTGAATTCAATGTAGGCTGCAATCTCATCCCCTTTTGCCTCATCTGGATATAATAAACGATGTAAGTTAGATTGCATTCTCAGAAAACGTTGATCATCATCATTGCCACATATCAAGTGCAAGGAAAACCACAGGCAAGGCAAACCAAAACAACAAGTAACCCACAGCACCAAACCCCAGCTGCAGCAAATGCTGCACAAGCTGAAAACAGGCACAAACCAACCAGCAGCAGCAGCATAAACTGCACACAAGCTCAAAACAGGCACGAACCAACCAGCAGCAGCAGCATGAGCTGCACAAAGCAAAAAACAGGCACAAACCAACCAGCAGCAGCATAAGCTGCACACAAGCTCAAAACTGGCACGAACCAACCAGCAGCAGCAGCATGAGCTGCACAAAGCAAAAAAACAGGCACAAACTGAGCTGCACACAAGCAAAAAAAGGCACAAACCAACCAGCAGCAGCAGCATGAGCTGCACAAAGCTCAAAACAGGCACAAACCAACCAGCAGCAACAGCATGAGCTGCACAAAGCAAAAAACAGGCACAAACCAACCAGCAGCAGCAGCATGAGCTGCACACAAGCTCAAAACAGGCACGAACCAACCACCAGCAGCAGCATGAGCTGCACAAAGAAAAAAACAGGCACAAACCAACCAGCAGCAGCAGCATGAGCTGCACAAAGCTCAAAACAGGCACAAACCAACCAGCATCAGCAGCATGAGCTGCACAAAGCAAAAAACAGGCACAAACCAACCAGGAGCAGCAGCATGAGCTGCACACAAGCTCAAAACAGGCACAAACCAACCAGCAGCAGTAGCATGAGCTGCACAAAGCAAAAAACAGGCACAAACTAACCAGCAGCAGCAGCATGAGCTGCACAAAGCTCAAAACAGTCAAGCAACAAACCCCAGCAGCAGCATGAGCTGCACAAATTGTTAGATAACAGGCACATCCCCAACAAAGCTCAAAACAGTCAAGCAACAAAACCCCAGCAGCAGCATGAGCTGCACAAAGCTCAAAACAGGCACAAACCAACCAGCAGCAGCAGCATGAGCTGCACAAAGCAAAAAACAGGCACAAACCAACCAGATTGCAAATATACCAATTCATCAATCCCACAACGACATAGATGTTCTTCATAATAAAAATATATATTGCAACATTAATAGTTTGCAATTAACACAACAATATCCATCAAAATATAATCGAAACCCAACAAACTAGCTATCCGGCCAACCTTGGTCGTTAACTAATTTTGTGATGTACCTCTGCTGACCTTCCTTGGATTTTATGAAAAACCTCCTAGCTTCACGTTCATTGTCATATAAATAGTCTAAAACCCTATCGAGGAACTCCTCGGAATATTCAGACCTATGTTCCTTCAACCTGTAGCTAACTGCTCAGTCCAGTGTATAACGTGTTGATTTCTCATTGACTGAGACATGGACTCAACAAAGGCACATAGCATTTCCTCTTCACGATTAGATTTTTTGGTTTTTTTGTTAGATGATGAAGTCATATTGTCTTTACTCTTAGTCTTATATGTAGTGGGTTGTGGTTGGTTAACAGCACTAGAACGTGGTTGGTTGCAAGCATCAGACTGTGGTTCAGTGTCACTCTCCTCTAGAATCTCGCAATCATCATCGGGAATAGGTATGGACCTACTAGACCCAATGTTAGCGTACACGGGCCTAACAAAATCACCCTTGGCTTGATCATCACCCATGATAACTTGTAAATTTTTGAAGTGAGGAAGGGGTTTGTTTATGTACGCTTTGTACTTAGAATTGGATTTGTCCTGCAATAATAAATACTTATAAATCCAGAGAATCAAATGTATTAAATTGAATGTGACAAGATAGATGCTGAATTGTTATACCTGGGCCCAAGATTTCAAGGTTTCCTCATCCAATGTAATCATTTTACTTGTTTCATCACACCCAGCACCACTTATATCAAGGCAAGCTTTCATGTCATTGAATTTGTTCCGCAAACATTTCAAGTGGTTAATGACATGCAGGTGAGTGAAATCAGTCCTGAATTGCATGTTGATTTTCATGGCAGCCATTTTATAAGCTTCAGCCTTGAAGTTCTTGTCTGGCTTCATGCCATCCAATGCTAAATCTGCAAGATAAGGAATAAGCACATCATCGTGCTCTGGAAGCCAAAACTTATTAGCCACGCCTCTTGAGTTCAACCTGGCACACGGAACCTTATTTTTATGGGCTAATCTTTTCCCTCTTTTCAATGGCGAAGTGTGCTCCGCACCATCAACGTCATGAATATCCTTTCCAACTGAATCACCGGTGTTTGGTGAAAATTGATTAGGTCCACTACTTTGAGAACTGGCTGTGGGAAACATCAAACCTTGTGGACTGCCTAACATGCTCATGTATGACATTGGCGGCTGTGTCATCCCACCATAATTACCATCCCATGGTGGGAATGGTGAGAATGTATGCGGAGGTGAGGTGAATGGCTGTGGCCGAACAGGCATGCAGTTCATGTTAATCCCTGATGTAGGATTTGACATTGCATTCGAATGAGAAGGCACGCTTTGCTTATCTGCCGGATTGTTAGCCATACCTAATATATTTTGTAAGCATATTCATATTAACAATAAAGAAATATAAAACAATATGGGATATGAATGCATTTATCAAGGAATATACGTAACGATGATATTTCTGGTTCAAACAACATAAAAAAAGGGCAACCGATAAAAGTAGTAATGTTTTGGTACAATCAAAAAAATAATAAACAATATCGATGCGAACAGTATTTTAAAATTCACCAAGTTATTACATAGCCATAGAACAGATGCTACACTAAGTTAAACCACTCTCCATTGTGTTACCACCATTGTACTTTGCACAATAATCCACTCACATCGCCCAAGCAATTTGATCTCGCATCTCCTTCCATTCATTTCTAACATCTCGATCCTCTCTTTGTGTCCTACTTTGAGTATAGTCCACCGCATTTGAATCGTCTTCATTTGTCTCTTCCCCAGTATCTTCATCAATTTCAACATTTTCATTGAAAATATCATCAGTCGGATCCTCCAAGGCAATAAAGTTGTGCAACACAGTACACGCTAGTACAATGTCCACTTGAGTGGGAAATGGATAATTCGGCTTCGCCGCAAGAATTTTAAACCGATTCTTCAGTATCCCAAATGTGCATTCAATTTTTGATCTTAAAGATGAATGCCTTAAATTGAACAACTCCTTCCTATTCTTTGGTGTCCTACCGGTGTGCTCTTTTAAATGATATCGGACACCACGATACGGGGATATGAAACCTGGCATTGTGGTGTATCCAGCGTTACATAGGTAATATTTACCTACATTAATTAAACAGTATTTTAAAATCTAAAATATTGCCAAGTAGTTAATAAATTATTCATAATGTGCACAAGTGAGAATGAATACCATCATAAACTCAGAGCCCGTAAGGCTGTGGTCTGGACAGGGCGTCTTGTAATACCCTATAATCATTTGCTGCCCTCTCCCAGCCAGCCAATACATAAGTAAATAGTTTATTGGGGGTGCATGCTGCTAAGATGTTTTGGGTGACCCATTTTCGCCCTCTAAACCGTGCAACTAGGTCACTAGGTAAAACCACGTCGACGTGTGTGCCATCTATCAAACCAATGCAGTCCTATAAAAAATTATAAATTATACATAGTTGAATAAAAATAAGTTTATTTGGAAAATTGTTAAGTTGTATGTATTTAACTTACCTTAAAGTAAGGAAAATAATTTGAGTTGTTTGCAATCTCCTCGGGAACTTCTTTTGGGGCTTGCTTCATGTACCGATCACGTAATCCATTCATTGCTTGCAAGACTTTATTGAAATACCTGCTAACTGTTTCCCCTGATCTTATGAACTCAGTTCTTATTATTCTATTTTTAGTTTTGTGCCCAACAATACTCAGGAACATAGCAAGTTGTTCTTCAACTTGAACGTGTCTCGTATCTTTTAATAACCCGTTTGCTTTCATTACTTCAACAAGTTTAAAAAATGCCCTCGGTCTCATTCTAATATAAGATTGGCAGCTATCTTGATAGCCCTCCAGTACACGTCTGAAGTGAGCCTCTCTACAATATATTTTTTTGATAGCCCTCCAGTACACGTCTGAAGTGAGCCTCTCTACAATATATTTTTCTGATCTTTTCTTGCTTTCGTACAATTTGATATTCTCTTGCACTTAGCACGCATTCTCAAGATACATGTTACCAAAGTGACCACGACGCAGACAGCTGTATTAGCACACATCCTCTTCAATTCTTCCTCATCTTCTATGTCCATCTACATCCGTTTTAAAGTTATCATACAGTTACAGCTTAAGATGGCTACTTATTTCTTGTCAAAATTAAGTAGATAATTGATACAAATATTTATTTCTTCAAAAGCAAGAAATCTAATTGAAAGGAAAATTATTTTAACTAGGGACAAATTTTCAAAACCAACCTATTTGGACTTTTATTCCCAAAAAAGACCCGTTTCACATTTATTTAGAGAAACCGACCTGGTTTCAGCCTCAGCGCTGAAACCAGGTCGGTTTTTGAAAAAAACTCTCCGTAACTAATGTTGCATTCCATCTCACACAATTATCAAGAACAACACATTTTATTACCCGGTGGATTTTCATGTAATGAACTTAACCCTATACTTCATTTCATGCATTCACATTATTTGGTAAACACATATATTGTAAACAACTCATTCACACAAATATCATGCATTCTATTTAACACAATTAACTGAAATTTAGTCAACATGTACCCTATTTTCTGGTAATTATACATGTAACGAATTATCAAGAATATTATCATTCTACAGAAACAGTTCATCACATTAAGCACGAAGAAATTAGGCTAAAAAAGAGTTTAAAAATTTATACCTAGCTGCAGAGGGGGGGAAATGTCGACGTTCAAGCAGCAAAGTTGCCGAATACAGAGAACCCACCGTAGCCAACAAAATGCTCCGAACCAGAATATTTCTGAGTAGGTAACACCAAGAATCAAAGGCCAGAAACCCACCAACAAGATCGTGGAAATCAAATTAAATAAATCAAAGGTCAAAAACCCTCAGACTTCAGAGAATCTAGGGTTTCGACAAACAGCCCCGACCCCAAGTAGAAGAAGACGAAGGGCGAGAGAATAGGCGCGAAGATGAAGGACAGGAGAACCACAATTCCAGATCTAGGGCTTGATTTTGTGACATCTAGGAATCGGAATCAGAATCGGAATCGACATTGAAGCAAATGTCAGAAATCTAGCCCAAATCCGCCCAGCCTTCTCCGATTTGGGTTTCTATAAAAAACCCATACTGTTGCTACTTTAAGGAATTGGTAATCCCAAAATTTTTCTGAGCCAAACTCAAGAATAGGATTCACAAAGAATTCAAAAATTATAATTCTGCCACTGTCAGTCCCTAATTCCTAATCCTTTTCTATAAATTGATGAAACAAACAGCCCCTTAAGTCATCCAAATGTTATGTTGTTTGAAATTAACCCGCATTGCACCGTTTGAATTGAGAGAGATACAGAGGGTGTTTGGTAAGGCCAATGTTCAGGTCAAACTAGCTTTTAAGCTAGTTTGTTCATATCTATCTGTTTAGTACAATACCAAATAAGTGAGCTTATAAGTCTCATTTTTAAATTAGCTTATAAGTCTCATTTTTAAAAGCCGGTACACCCCAGTTTTTGAAAATTGAGCTTATAAGCTCAACCAAACAAACTAGGTTTGACCAAACAAGTCTACTCCTCTATACTTAAAGGAGAATCCAAAAAATCAATGTTCATGCTATAGTAAATAATATAGTAATTTACTGTAGTATTAACAGTTAATCAAATCATATGATCGAAGTTACTGTCCATACTGCATTATTTACTGTAGCATAAATATTAAATCGAATATGTTCCTTCATACTTGAAGTTACAATTCATGCTGCAGTGTTGTATCATAAATAGTAAAGCAAATCAAATGTATTAAAACTTAAATTCTTCTTTAAGTATAGAGAAGTTAGATATAATTTCTAATTTTAAGCATATAATAATTAAATTAAATGTATTAAAACTTAGATGGAGATAAGTTCAAATTCCAGTGCTTAAAAAAATAGGGGGTCATACTTTGCACGGGTGCACACTAGTCACTATTTTATCCAAACAATGTTTAAGCAAATATTATTATGAAAGTCAAAAGCCATCAAAAGCTAATGTAGCTTAAAAACTTGAAGAAAAAAAAAGCCTCCCTAGACATCTTCTAGTTTAGATTTAACTTTTTGGGGTGAGATGTCAATCATACCCTTACCGATGTAACGCCATACCTGATTTAGGATGACACGAATGGATTTTGGTGTTGATTTTAGAAGTGATAAAGAGAGAACTTTTTTTTCTCATATGTTATGTTTGGGAGTTCACTAAGGCCCTGTTTGTTTGCACGGAGTAATTATGAAGTAGTTGAAGTAAAAAAAGTAGATGTTATTTTTACTACTTCCAAGCAAAAAAGTGTGTTTAGTTCTTTGAAAAACTTACTTTCAATTCTTCCTTAAACACTTTTGTGGCACCTACGTCACGTGTCATCCTTACTTTCAAAATATTTTTTTAATCCTCAATACTCAGAAGTAGCTCGGAAGTAGTTGAAATGCATATTAATTAGGAAATAAATAAATTTTTTATTAATATTTCTTTTATTAGTTACTTCTAACAACTTTTCATTGATAAAATTGCTCTTAATTTTAACAATTTTTTGTGGTAATTTGTGATGGTCGTCGGCCAGCTTTTCTTTAGGATGCAGAGAATAGTTTGTCTATTAATTCTTTGTCTAAATACCGTATTGATGTTACGATCAAAGGAGCGAGGGAGGAAGGAAATTGGAGATTCATAGGAATTTATGGTCATCCAGAGCTCATTGTAGGCGAGAGGTAAACAATTATTTTGAAAGCTATGTGGTAGAAGGATTCTTCTTGCTCTTAAGTGGCGAGGGGTAATAGCGGCATGAAACAGGTTGTAACGAGCTAGATCAAATTAAAGAGTGTGTCATGGCACTGAAATTATGGAAACAATATGTGTTAATTACTTCCTAGTAATATTTTCAAATGTTATCCAAGCAAAAAAATAAATAAAGAGGAAGAAGTTCTACTTTCATTACTTCTAAAAATATATAAAACAAACAAAAAAATGTTATTTCCACTACTTCCTACTTCATAGTTTTGATAATTACTTCTATAACCTACTTCTTAATTCCAATACTTTCATTATCCAAATGGGCCCTAAGTGAAGGAAAAGAAAGGTAAGATAGGGAAAGGAAATATGAGGAATAGGAGAGAAAATATAATATCTTAATTGGGAGTTTTATAAAAAGAATAGAGGTGAAGTTAAATTATGTTGTTTGGGAGTTCTAATTGTGGGAAGAAAATGAAAGTAAATAAATCTTAGCTATTGATTCATTATGATAGAGGGTCAAAATATCCCTTTCATTATGAAATTTTACTTTTCTTTTCGTTCCCTCTGGTACCGCCCAATTTGGCGATGAAAGAAACATTTTATAAAAAATTCTCCTTCCTTTCCCCTCTTTACCCTCTCAATAAAACTCCCCAACGAGTTAAACTTAAAATTCTCTTCCCTTCCCCTTCTTTACCCCCCCCATCTAAACACAGCAATAAGATGAAGCATGAGAGAGAGAGAGAGAGATGACTTTGGGAGGCGAACATTGCGTTCTAAGGAGGATGGGTCATAAGGGCGTTGGGTTAGGGGGAGCCTGTGACTTGTAGGCTTTGGCTTGTGGATTTTAGTTCACTAGGGAGGATGCACATGCACTGCACGTGGTCAATATTGATGTTAGGCTGCGAGAGGGGGCTAGGGAAGCCCGTGACTTGTAGGCTTTGGCTTGTGGATTTTAGTTCAGTAGGTAGGATGCACATGCATTAAACGTGGTTAAGTAATATTGATTGTTTCGTTTGAGTTTATGTTTTCTATAACTAGTTTGTGGAATAGTTTATAGTTATCATAAAATATATTTAAATTAAAATTTTCGGATATCTTTCATGGGTAACCTTGTCAATTTCAATATTTTCCCTAGTATAGTGTGCGTGTGTTTTGCATGTGGAACTTGGACATACTTATGTTAGCCCCCTAAAGGGGGGGGGGGGTGAATAGGGTCAATGCTAATCTAATTCCGATTTTATGCCAATTAAAAGTAATTAACAAATATATCCTAACAAGATAGATATTCGATTGAATTAAAGCAAGGATATATATGCAAAGGAAAAAATAAACAAGAAACAATATAAACAAATAGTGGACATAAAGAGCAAACCAAACATAATAATATGATCACAGAGTTCGGTCCTTTCGACCTACGTCTCCACTCCCCACTCTCGGGGAGAACCCACTATCACAAATGGGTTTTCAACGTTCACCCAAAAACATTCACAATCGGTTTTTAATGCTTAACGACAAACATTTACAACACACAATGTAAACACACTCTACACCCTCTAAGTATTGGCCTAGCACGTGTCCTCTTCCTCAAGTGCTCGGATTTACAATCTCTATCTAGGCTTTACAACCGATGCCACTCCTCTTGGAATCGATCCCGTCTCTCACAACACACTCCTCTCGATGTACAAGTGCAATACAATGTTGTTCGCGGGGAAATTCGTTGCCTTCTTCATTATTGTCATTGCTATCTTGAATAACAGTTTTTACGTTACAAAAGATCCGATCTTTTTTAGATCCGGTTATAATGAAAATCAAAAATAAAGAAAATCAAAAATTACAACTTTTTCTCCTTGTGAACAGATCGCGAGCTCCTGTTATTCGGTCACTCACTTTGGTGGGTTGTTTGCCTGTGCCGGGGTTGTTTGCCGTGGACCACCGCGCGATCTAGATCTGGACAGATCTACGCAGTATAACGGGTATTATTCCACAAAGGAAATAATAGCCGGGGAGGATTGATTCACCAAGGAAACAATCGTCCAAGTCTCGGGATCTAAGACCAAGCTTAGATCCGGAGTGTAACAGCGTAGATCTGAGATCTTGATCCCCTCGAACTCCTGCCTTTTTTGTGATGCGGGTGCTCGCTGAAGAATCAGATCCAAACGTCCAAGTCTTCAAGCCTTCAAAAAAAACTCCAAGATGAGGTCTCAATCCGGCAGAGTTTCGACTCTCCAAAAGTTCTTTCCAAAGTCCTCCAAAATGATGAATGACCCCGCCTATTTATAGGCAACCAGATCTGTGCATTTGGCACAGATCTGGGCGGCCACCTCAGGGTGGCTCGGCTCATGCCGATCCTGATTTGGAAGTCTGGATCCCGATTAGGCAGTAAATCGGCTTTGGTGTCTGAGTTCGAATCCGTTATATGGTTGGATGACTCGTTGACTCTCTGGACCGTTGATTTGATTCCGCACGCGAGTGGATTCATTCCGTCGTTCACGTGCGGTTCGTCAGCTTCGTAGCCTTGTTAATCCGCTTCGTTGCGTGTCACTTGGCTTCGGTGTTGTGGACTGACGTTCGTGCTTAGATACGTCGCCCGATGGTTCATTAGTTTGTGTTGAGCCGTGTTAAGGGACCTATAAGCAATTTTATATGCCTACAGATACCCCCTCCAAAGTTTTCCAGTCTCGTTCTTTTATAGAGGAGTCTGGAATACTTTGGATATGACTGTCCCAACCTTCAATCGGTGTAACGGGCTCTTGGAATAGCTTCTATTCTCGATTCCTTCAATCCTCCAGGCTATTCGGTGCTTTGTCGAATGCTTGAGAGGGTTCCGGTGCTGCATTTATTGCCTGACCGTTTGTCGGAATTTTGAATTTGAGGTCGATTCTTGATTTCCTGGCTTTTTAGCTCGAGTTAGTTGCTTCAACATGAAATTGACCATTGGTTGACGGCTTTGAATCTTTATTGTGACGCGTTGTCCGGCGTTTAACACAGTTTATACTCGTAAGTATTTTGGAGTCTACACAGTTTAAGCTCTTAAGGAGTTGGAGCGGGGATGTCTAGTTTATACTCATACACTCCTGGGAGTTATGTTAAGTTATCCTTAAGAATATTTTTAGAAAAATATTCTCCAGAAACTTCTCAACAAAGAGGAGGGAATAGTTTATACTCGTATACCTTATTAGAGTATTCTTTAGGTTCGAATAATCTGAACCGGCCCAAAAAAAATGTGCCAAAAAGGCAGTATTTGGGTTCAAAAATCTCTCCGACCCTTCCAAATATATGGTAGAGGGGTTAAATAGGTGAAGGACTGAACCGTAGATTGATCACAAGTCGTTTCAATGCTTAATTCAGTTCCAATTTGAATTCTGGTTCAAATTTGGTTCAAACTGGTTCAATTTGGCTCAAACTGGCTCATTCTGGTTCAATCTGGCTCAATTTGGCTCATTCTGGTCTGGTCTGGTCCAGCCAGGCTCAATCTGACTCAATTTGGCTCATTCTGGCTCATTCTGGCTCATTCTGGCTCATTCTGGCTCAATCTGGCTTGGTCTGGTTCAACCCTGGTCTGGTCTGGTTCAGCCAGATCTGGTTCAAAGCTATAAAAGGGGGTTTTTTCTTTATTTTTTTTCTTTTTCTTCCTCTCTTTCTAGGGCCGGCCACCTCCTCCCTCTATTTTTTTGATTTTCTTTTCTCACAAACCTCTTTTCTCCCTCCAAACTTCAGATCTGTATTAGATCTAGCT
>NC_033800.1:109623723-109662202 GCF_001876935.1 Asparagus officinalis
TGTAATCTTTTTATTTTTTCTTTGATTTCGTTGTAACCGGATCTTATAAAAAGACCGGATCTTTTGTAAAAAAAAAGCAATTACTTGAGAGAACAATGACTTCAATGAAGAAAGCAATTTTTCCCAAAAGAATGTTAATATTCTTAGGGATAACCCGATCGATATGAACAAAGTGATGAACACTAAATCTCTCACCGATCAGACTAACTGACGGTGGGACCACCAAATTCGATCAAGTTTAATCCAATCAAACTTACGCTATGTTCGTGCACTCAACACTTTCATAGTTAGAGTCCGGATATAATAAATCTTGATCTGTCACCTGGTCAAACCTTTCTACAGTTAGGACCACAACCAAAATCCCCCTCTCGATTCCTCCAAATGAACGAGAGGTCCACAGATCGAGCGATCAAACCTTCCTACAGTTAGGATCGTCTCAAATCTCCCAATTGGTCAAACCTTCTTACAGTTAGGACCACAGTCAAAATCCCCTCTCGATTCCTCCAATGAACGAGAGGTCCACTTTCAAATCAAGTGATCAAACCTTCCTACAGTTAGGGTCACCTCAAACTCCTATTTGGCCAAACCTTCCTACAGTTAGGGTCAAAACCATAATTCACTCTCGATAAACGAGAAATTTACATTTAGTTCGGTAATCAAACCTTCGGACAGTTAGGATTATCCGAATATTTCGATTCTCGGAATGGAGGTCCCACTCCTAGTTTCACCGTTCCGGATTCTAGGGGTGGAGATCCCACCTCGAGTCTCCTTTCCAGCTGAAGATAGAATATAAAATTCTTCTTCTTCAGTGTCGGGAGATAGAATATAAAATTCTTCCTCTCCCATTTCGGGTTCGTCTTTACCCCAAGAGAAGACACCACCTTTTTCAACTCCCAAAATCTGTGCCTCACAGGTACAGGGAATTTTATCCCGAATCCTAAGTAGTGATAAGTCAACGCCTAACACGCGTTGCCGGTTTAGTCTTTTTCCGTAGAAAAATACACCAGAGTTCGATTATGGAGTATTCTATCCTGAAACCTAAGCAAGGATAAGTCTGCGCTTAACCCGCGTTGCCGGTTAGTTCTTAACCGTTAAAAAGAACATCCGTCCACATATTCAACATTGTGGCAGGTTGTTATTAATAACACTAAAATCCATGCCTTGCACGCATGGGGAATTTCATCCTAAATCCTAAGAAAGGATATGCCGACGCCTAACACGCGTCGCCGGTTTAGTCTTTTTCCATAGAAAAAGACACCAGAGTTCGATTCTGGGGTATTTTATCCCGAAGCCTAAGTAGGGATAAGTCAGCGTCTAATACACGTTGTTGGGTAGCCTATTCCCGTAACAAGGTCGAAGTCTACGTATTCAAAGTCGTAGCACCGAGTCTAAGAAAATTCACTTTCTTAGCACAACGTTACATGCGGAACGGATTTAGACAATCCACATGCTAGCCCGACTCAAACGGTAGTCGATAAAGGCTAATCAAATCCGTTGAAGGCTGGGGGTTAGCCAAAAATCCTAAAGTCAACGCCTAACACGCGTTGTCGCAATGGCGAAGTCTACGTATTCGAAGTCGTAGCAGCGAGTCTCAGAGAATTCACTCTCTTAGCACAACGTTACATGCAGAATGGATTTAGATAATCCGCATGCTAGCACGACTCAAACGGTAGTCGGTAAAGGCTTATCAAACCCGTTGAAGGCTGGGGTTTAGCCAAAAATCCTAAAGTCAACACCTAACACGTGTCGCCGGGTAGCCTATTCCCGTAACAATGGGGAAGTCTATGTATTCGACATCATAGCACAAAGTCTCAGAGAATTCACTCTCTTAGCACAACGTTACATGCGGAACGGACTTAAACAATCCGCATGCTAGCCCGACTCAAACGGTAGTCGGTAAAGGCTTATCAAACCCGTTGATGGCTGAGAATTTGCCAAAAATTGTATAAATGCAAGTCATTGAAGCATCATCTTCATTAGTTGGTCTCGTGACTTGAGCATCTAACAACTCCAATATTTAGGACCAATATGCTCCAATACCTCAAGAGCTTAAACTGTGTATACTCCAACAAACGTCAAGCGATCCGAAACCCTAGGGTCAACGCCGGTCAACGCGTAACCCTAGGTCAACGCCAGTCAACGCGTTGCGATCAAACAGTCAACGTACGACGTTCGAAACCCTAGGGTCAACGCCGGTCAACGCGTAACCCTAGATCAACGCCAGTCAACGCGTTGCGATCAAAAAGTCAACGTACGACGTTCGAAACCCTAGCTCAACACCAGTCAATGCGTAACCCTAGGTCAACGCTGGTCAATGCGTTGCGATCAAACAGTCAACGTACGACGTTCGAAACCCTAGGGTCAACGCCGATCAACGCGTAACCCTAGGTCAACGCCGATCAATGCGTTGCAATGAAAAAATCAATACTCCGAAAAGTATACGAGTATAAAATGCTTCTTAATACTCCAATAAGGTATACGAGTATAAACTATTTCCTATTTTTGGTTGAGAAGTTTCTAGAGAATATTTTCCTAAAAATATTCTTAAGGATAACTCAACAACACTACGCCGGACAACGCGTCGCAAATAAGAACTCAGTGCCAACAACCGATGGTCAGTTCTATGTTGAACTAGCAAACACGAGCTAAAAATCAGAAAGTCAGGAATCGACTTCAAGTTCGAAACTCCGACAACGGTCAGACAATAAATGCAGCACCGGAACCCTTACAGGCATTCGACAAAGCACCGAATAGCCTGAAGGATTGAAGGAATCAAGAACAGAAGCTATTCCAAAGTCCCGCTATACCGACTGAAGGTTGGGATAATCATATCCAAAGTATTCCAGACTCTTCTATAAAAGAACGAGGCTGAAATACTTTGGAGGGGGTATCTGTAGGCGTATAAAACTACCTATAGGTCCCTGAATACAGCTCGACACGGTGATTTGACAAACCAACGAGCCATCGGGTGACGTATCTAAACACGAACGTCAGTCCACAACACCGAAGCCAAGTGACACGCAACGAAGCGGATTAACGAGGCGACAAGGTTAACGAATCGCACGCAAGCAACGGAATGCATCCATTCGCGTGCGGAATCAAGCCAACGATTCGGGGAGTCAACGAGTCATCCAACTACGGAACGGATTCGAACTTAAACTCAGAAGTGGATTTACTGCCAAATCAGGAATCGGATCTACTGCCAAATCAGATCAACAAATCAGAGTCCGAATCAACCAACGAGTCATCCAACTGTAGAACGGATTCGAACTCGAACACCGAAGCGGATTTACTGCCATATCGGGATCCAGACTGCCATATCAGAGTCCAGATCAGCGACGAAACTCTGACGAAGCGCAAAACCGGACAACGGACACAACACCTGGAGGACTCGGTCAAAACCGAGCCACCTCTAGGTGGCTCGGTGGCCGAGCCACCTCTAGGTGGCTTGCCAGATCTGTGCCCGGGCACAGTTCTGAGTGCCTATAAATAGAGGGGCATGGCTCATTTGTGAGGGGTTGGAACTTTTGGAGCCGAAACTCTGCCGAATTGAGAATTAACTTTGGAGTTTTGAAGACTTGAAGACTTGGACATTCAGATCTGGTTCTTAGCGAGCATCCACGTCACAAAAGGCAGGAGTTCGAGAGAGATATCAGATCTGAGATCTACACGAAGTAATACTCCGGATCAAAGCTTGGCCTTTGATCCCGAGAACTAAAGGCTATTATTTCCTTGGTGAAATAATACCCCTCGACTGTTATTTCCTTAGTGAGATAACACCCGTCAAATCGTGTAGATCCGACCGGATCTAGATCGCGCGGTGGTCCACGGATTAACCCCGGCGTTGGCAAAGAACCCACACAAGCGAGTGACTGCAAAACAGGAGCTCGCGATTCGTTCGACAAAAGAGAAAAGTTATAATTATTATTTCTTCTTTTTTTGATTTCGTTGTAACCGGATCTTATAAAAAGACCGGATCTTTTTGTAACCGATAAACGATTACTTGAGAGAAACAATGAATTCAATGAAGAAAACGACGATTTTTCCCGCGAACACCCTAAATACCAATTCCAACTCTATGAATCAAAACAACACTCAAAAGAAATACTCCAAGCCTCAACTATATAGATCCAATATCACAATCTCGAACTACTTCTCAAGTAGTTGGCGCAACTATAAGAGAATATCGTTCAACTCAAAAATCACCATAGGCTATATCATGTATGTCACAAACCAAAGAATGTACCCTACTCATGGGTAATCTAACATGGGAGAAACTACAACTGATAATATATATGTATGCATCTCCTTGTGCTATAGCAATACTCTTGTAATATTCTTACTCAATCGCTCCGCGACAATAGATTTTGTCTCCCTATTCCGAATACATAAAATAACAATACTATTGTAATACTCTTACTCAATCGTTCTGTGGCAAATAAGTTTTATCTTTCTATTTCCGGATGATGCATCCAGATGATCGTATAGCAAAATATAAACATATTAGCCAAATCTGGAAAACCCCTGATCATCTTCGAGTATTGGTATAGCCACGGTCTCATTGTAGGAAACATCCAATACTCCTAGTGTGGTACAACCACGGTCTCATTGAGAGAAAACATTCACACCGATCATCCATAACTGATGAACACTACTTTATTATATGTTATTACACTTTTATCAACTCAACGTGTATCCGAAATCTCAACATTGCGTGTTAACACAACATAAACTAAGTGTATGTGCACATATCTCGGTGTGCGTGTCCATAACTGATGTTCACCATCATCTTAGGTATTAAACAACTCTTAATCATTATAATATAATAGTACAAAATTGAGAAACTCTCTCAAAAATAACAAACAAGGGCGAAACTCAAGAAACTTTCACGTTATATATCAATTATTTCAAATTAGCACATTTGTAGTTTTTTGCAGAACATATCTGTAGGTGTATAAAATTGCTTATAGGTCCCTTAACACAGCTCGGCACAAACCGACGAACCATCGGGCGACGTATCCAAACACGAGCGTCAGTCCACAACGCCGAAGCCAAGTGACATGCAACGAAGCGGAGTAACGAGGCGACGAGGTTAACGAATCGCACGCAAGCAACGGAATACATCCATTCGCGTGTGGAATCAAGCCAAGGGTTCGAAGAGTCAACGAGTCATCCAACCAAGGGCAGACTCGGACGAATCACGATCGAATCAAGATCAGTTTCGAACTCGAACTCAGAAGTGGATTTACTGCCAAATCAGGAATCGGATTTACTGCCAAATCAGGTCAACGAGTCAAGTCCGGATAAATCAACCACAGAACCGGATCACAGACAGAACCGAAAACAAAAAACGACGGAAAACAACGCCTAATGGGGCTCGGCCGAAACCGAGCCACCTCTAGGTGGCTCGGTGGCCGCCGCTTCCAGATCCGGTGCTCGGCGATCGTCGACGCCAAATAAGGCAAGAGTTCGAGAGGAACCGGATCTCAGATCTACGTAGTCATCCTTCGGATCAAAGCTTGGCCTTTGATCCCGAGAACTAAAGGCTACTATTTCCTTGGCGAAATAGTACCCTCGGCTATTATTTCCTTGGCGAAATAATACCCGTCATACTGCGTAGATCCGACCGGATCTAGATCGTGCGGTGGTCCACGGATAAACCCCGGCACAGGCGAAGAACCCACAAAACGAGTGACCGCAAAACATGAGCTCGTGATTTGTTCGACAAATAAGGAAAGTTGTAATCTTTTTTCTTTTTCTTTGATCTCGTTGTAACTGGATCTTATAAAAAGACTGGATTTTTGTAATCGATAAACTATTACAAGAGTGTGCAATGACATCAATGAAGAAAGACACGATTTTTCCCGCGAACAATCTGGCGACCACAGTGGGAGCCGCCGATCTCGCTGCCGAGATCGAAGCGTCGCAGCTGCGGATCTCAATCCCGGTCATAGAGGAGGTCGAATACGAGTTCGACCAGCAGAAGTTCGAGGAGTACTTGTCATCCTCGTCCGGATCAACCTCCCCCCGCAAGTCCAAGAAACTCTCCTCCAGGAGAAAAATCGTTGGTTTGAAGACGTTGAAAACACCAACGAAGATCTCGCCCCGCTGGATGCCAAAGCCGCATCGGGTGAGATTCCTCTAATTCCCAACCAGGTCGGAGCTACTCTGGCCAACCCTTCTGCCGCAGAGGGCGTGGTGACTCTCTCGAAGAGAGCCCGCCAAAGGCAACGTCAACGCCTTGCGAAACAATTCGCAAAGGCCATGGAGTCCGTTGACGGGATCCGCTACAACGCGGATCTAAAGAACAAGAGAGGCAAACAGCCTCAACAACAGATGAACGGCGCCTCTTCCAAGCCGCCAACAATGGAATGGGTTTGTGTCAAACGAAATCGTTCGACACTGGAAGAACGTATCCGCAAACGCCGCGCACTATCAGCGCAGGTGTGGGCTCAAGCCGAAGAAGCCCGTAGAAAGCTGCAGAAAAAGGTGGCCAAGAAGCCGCCATCAACCCGCAAAGCTTGGAAACCGAAGTCTAAAGCAGCGATTCAGAGTAAGGAGCAACAACTGCAGCCTCCGAAAGTTCAACCTCCGGCGAATCAATCCAGAACACCGATAATTTCCACAACTGCTCCGGGAGATCCCGCAGGACCATCCCAGAAAAGAAAGTCAGTCTTAGAGCGCCTCGGTCCACTTCCCGAGGAGCGAAGCAAAGCTCTAATCCAAGGACGTTTGGGCCCACTAAGAAAGCCCCGAACGAATCAACATGATGGGGGTCGCCGCAACCCTCAACATGACAAAGAAATCATGGCACCCAAGCGCACTACTTTGCGCATTGAAGTTCAGGAGCCCGCTGAGAATTCACGCCCAAAAAGGCATGTCTCAAGGCGCGTGACTCTTGAAAGTCCAAAGAAGGCAGTTCTCCCTCAGAAGGAAACGTTGTCGTCTGATGATGATTACGTTATACCTGAGAAATCGTTCCAACACACGATAGGTTGCTCCGACTTTCAAACGGAAGAGCTGTACTATCGTGCTGGGGGTACGAGCAAAGCCAGAAAGAGAAGTCCTCGAAGGCTAGAAACCCAGTGCCCTTGTTCAAAGCTCATTCGGGCAGTACTGTCTGAGTGCAACTGCATCAAGGCAGTCCCCGAGAGAATTTCAGTGTTCGAAAGGCTTAGTGCTGAAACGCCAAAACCAAGGCATAGGCGTTTCCGGCAAGGAAGAAGGGTAGTCGAAGACGGAGAATTTTCGAGGGTCACCACTAATATGACCAGCAAAAGGGCATCGACACGGGATAATCCCGAGTCAATTCCGCCAGTACCCCGGTATCTAACTCGTCTGCAGTCCGGAGCCATTGCACGAGGAACTTATGGTAGGGTTCGGACAAGAACACCTTCAGAAGATGAAGAGAAGAATCGGATGCCTGCTCCGCGGTGTCGCATGCGGATAATACAGATTTTAAAAGTCAGCGTGAATGGACAACCCTCAGCGAGTCACTGATGAACAGCGCCGAGAACAAGTGCGCCAGATGACTCGAAGAAGCCAGTGGCTCTAAACACGCAAGAAGAGCTTCAAGGCTCGAAATGCCAGGATGGCCCTATGCCAAGCAGTATGAGAGAAATGCATGAAACCAGCCAATTCACAAGCACTGCCGGAACCAGCTAAGGCGAACCAATCGTCGTAACCAGGTTCATCACAAGATAGCGATACAAAGCAAAATGAGACGCATAAATGCCAATAATCCTCCCGTCAATGCAGGGGGTGATAACGAGAATGCTAACACTCAGGTGAAAACCTGAAGATTAAAAATCTCGAGAGCAAAATCAATACGTGGATTTCCGCTCAAGAAATGAAGAAGACGGGCATCCCTTGTCCATACCCAAGAGAATGGGAATCAATCCCCTATCCGGCGAAGTTCAGTCTAATCAACTTCATACCATTTGATGGGAAAGGTTCACCCACTCAGCATTTGATTTACTTCAAATCGCACCTGGGTGTTATCTCTGGTAATGAGCCTCTGATGGTACGGTCCTTCGTTGGCACTCTTCGTGGAGCCGCCTTCGATTGGTATCGCCGCCTTAAGCCAGGAAGCGTGAGTAGCTGGGATGACATGGAGACTAAATTTCTCGCTAACTTCTTCGATGACGACACCGAGATATCCATCGGGTCGTTGCTTGACGAGAAACAGGAAGACTGAGAATTAGTTGATACATTCGTCAAAAGGTTCCGGAACAAGGCAATGAATTATCGAGACCCGATCACTAAGGAGTTCGTTCTCCAGACTTGCCACAACAACCTTGCATTGGACGTGTTGGAAGCAATGGGGACAGCACCGTCCAAAACATGGAAGGATTTGAAGGTCCGAGGAGAGCAAGCCGAACGCTTCCTCCGAAGGAAGAAAACCGAGAGGAGCCAACCGACGGCGAATCCTCCGAACTCAAACTTCGCCTCCCGTGGAAAAGGCAAATCACCTGCAACAGCCGTTGACACTAACCAGACGTCGCAAAAACAACTCCGAAAATAGCAAAAGGCTTCGGGTCCGAGACTCCAAAGAGAGTATTTCTTCAAGGACGAAGACGTTCCAGCCATCTTCGAATCCCTCCTTGGAAGCAATAAGATCAAGCTACCACCTATCATAAATCAGGAGGAAGCTGACAACACTACGGACCCAAAGTACTGTGCATACCACAGGAGGGTCGTTCATCCCACCAAGGATTGCTTTGCTCTCAAGAATAGCATTCAGACCTTGGTTGAAGCCGGCGTTATATCGATCAATTAAGTCAAAACAAGACTCCAAAGAGTATACGAGTATAAACTATTTCTTAATCCTCCGACCGGTATAAGAGGTTAAACTGCTCCCTGATACTCCAATAGGTATATGAGTCTAAACTATTTCCTTTCTTCCACGAGATGTTCCTGGAGAGTGCCATGCGTGGTATTCTTAAGGATAACCCGATCATGCAACCGATACGATGATAAACCCAGTTTCGCAAGAAAAGCTGGGGGTGGATAATTCATGTAACGGGAAGTTCCTGAAAGAATGTTACATGTAATTTTCTTAGGGATAACCCGATCATTACAAATAAAGTGATAAACACTAAACCCACCGTTTACCTGGTCAAACCTTAGGACCACAACCAAAATCCCCTCTCGATTCCTCCAATGAACGAGAGGTCCACCTTTAAATCAAGTGATCAAACCTTCCTATAGTTAGGGTAACCTCAAACTCTCGCTTGGTCAAACCTTCCTACAGTTAAGACCAAAACCACGATTTACTCTCGATAAATGAGAAATTCATCTTTAGTTTGGTAATCAAACCTTCCGACAGTTAGGGTTATTCGAATCTTTTCGATTCTCGGAGTGGAGATCCCACTCTCAGTTTCACCTTTCCGGATTCTGGGGGTGGAGATCCCACCTCGAGTCTCCTTTCCAGCTGAAGATAGAATATAAAATTTTTCTTCCTTCCTTGTTCGGGGAATAGAATATAAAATTCTTCCTTCCCCATACCAATCCTTTTCGAAGAATTCAGGATTCATCCTAGGAAGTTTATCCCGAATCCTAAGCAGGGATAAGTCTGCGCCTAACACGCGCTACCGGTTTAGTCTTTTTCCGCATAAAAAGACACCAGAGTCCGATTCTGGGGTATTCTATCCTAAAACCTAAGCAAGGATAAGTCTGCGCTTAACCTGCGCTGCCGGTTAGTTCTTAACTGTTAAAAAGAACACCCGTCCACATATTCAACATTGTGGCAGGTCGTCATTAATAACACCAAAATCCATGCCTTACACGCATGGGGAATTTCATCCTAGTCTGGGGTATTTTATCCCGAAGCCTAAGTAGGGATAAGTCAGCGTCTAATACACGTTGCTGGGTAGCCTGTTCCCATAACAATGGTGAAGTCTATGTATTCGAAGTCATAGCCACAAGTCTCAGAGGATTCAATCTCTGAGCACAACGTTACATGCGGAACGGATTTAGACAATCCGCATGCTAGCCCGACTCAAACGGTAGTCGGTAAAGGCTAATCAAATCCGTTGAAGGCTGAGGGTTAGCCAAAAATCCTAAAGTCAATGCCTAACACGCGTCGCCGGGTAGTCTATTCCCGTGAGAAAGACGAAGTCTACGTATTCAATATCGTAGCACTAAGAGCGTTAACTCTCTTAGCACAACGTCACATGCGGAACGGATTTAGACAATCCGCATGTGAGCCCGATTCAAACGGTAGTCGGTAAGAGCACGTCAAATCCGTTGAAGGCTGAGGATTTGCCAAAAATCCTAAGTCAACGTCTCATACACGTTGCTGTTTAGTCTTTTCACAGGAGAAAGACGGAGTCTACGTATTCAATATCGTAGCACTAAAAGGGTTAACTCTTTTAGCTTAACGTCACATGCGGAACGGACTTGAACAATCCGCATGCTAGCCCGACTCAAACGGTAGTCGGTAAAGGCTCATCAAACCCGTTGATGGCTGAGAATTTGCCAAAAATTCTATAAATACGAGTCATAGATGTATCAACTCCGTAGATTGGTCTCGTGACTCGAGTATCTGCCACGCTCCAATTCCTTAAGAGCTTAAACTGTGTATACTCCAGCTTGGACGCCGGACAACGCGTCACAAAGAAGCTCAAACGCCAGACAACGCGTTGTAAATGAAGATTCAACGTCGATGACCGATGGTCAGTTCTATGTTGAAACAACCAACTCGAGCTAAAAAGTTAGAAAAGCGGGAATCGACTTCGAATTCAAAATCCCAACAGACGGTCAGACAATAAATGCAGCACCGGAATCCTTACAGACATTCGGCAAAGCACCGAACAGCCTGGAGGACTGAAGGAATCAAGAATAGAAGCCACTCCAAATGTCCCGAAGGATGGGACAATCATATCCAAAGTATTCCAGACTCTTCTATAAAAGAACGAGACTGAAATACTTTAGAGGGGGTATCTGTAGGCGTATAAAATTGCTTATAGGTCCCTTAGCATAGCTCGGCACAAACCGACGAACCAACGAAAAGGTCCCGTTACACCGACTGAAGGTGGGGACGATCATATCCAAAGTATTCCAGACTCTTCTATAAAAGAACGAGGCTGAAATACTTTGGAGGGGGTATCTGTAGGCGTATAAAACTGCCTATAGGTCCCTTAACACAGCTCGACGACGCCGATTCGATAAACCGACCATCGGACGACGTATCCAAACACGAGCGTCAGTCCACAACGCCGAAGCCAAGTGACACGCAACGAAGCGGAGTAACGAGGCGACGAGGTTAATGAATCGCACGCAAGCAACGAAATACATCCATTCGCATGTGGAATCAAGCCAAGGGTTCGAAGAGTCAACGAGTCATCCAACCAAGGGCAGACTCGGACGAATCACGATCGAATCAAGATCAGTTTCGGACTCGAACTCAGAAGTGGATTTACTGCCAAATCAGGAATCGGATTTACTGCCAAATCAGGTCAACGAGTCAAGTCCGGATAAGACAAAATGGCACAAAACCACAACACCTAGGGGACTCGGCCAAAACCGAGCCACCTATAGGTGGCTCGGCCAAAGCCGAGCCACCTATGGGTGGATCGGCCAAAACTCATCTAGATCTGGTGCTCGGCGATCGTCAACGCCAAATAAGGCAAGAGTTCGAGAGGATCGGATCTCAGATCTACGTAGGCATCCTCCGGATCAAAGCTTGGCCTTTGATCCTGAGAACTAAAGGCTACTATTTCCTTGGCGAAATAGTACCCTCGGCTATTATTTCCTTGGCGAAATAATACCCGTCATACTGTGTAGATCCGACTGGATCTAGATCGTGCGGTGGTCCACGGATAAACCCCGGCGCACGCGAAGAACCCACAAAACAAGTGACCGCAAAACAGGAGCTCGTGATTTGTTCGACAAATAAGGAAAGTTGTAATCTTTTTTCTTTTTCTTTGATCTCGTTATAACCGGATCTTATAAAAAGACCGGATTTTTGTAATCGATAAACTATTGCAAGAGTGTGCAATGACATCAATGAAGAAAGACACGATTTTTCCCGCGAACAATATCATTAGTCATTTGAGTATATCTTTCTCTAGACAAACTCTTTTTAAGAATAGTTTTTTGTTTTGGAAACTAGATTCATATATCTATCATTTGGCACTAGTTTGGTTCATTTTGGAGTTCATATGATATCTCTAATTTCCAGTTAAATGTTATATATATGCAGCCTTTTTTTGCAGAATGTATCATCAGTAAATTGATCATATCTTTCTCTAGGAAAACTATATTTAGGAATGGTTTTCTGTTTTGAAATTTAGATTCACATATCTTTCAATTGGCATTAGTTTGGTTCAATTTAGATTTCATTTTTTATTTTAAATTTCTAGTTAACAGTATATATGTGCAGTAGTTTTTTCTGTAGAACATAACAAGCATGATTATTTGCACAAGAAATTATATTTAAACCTTCAATCATGTTTAAAACATACTGAAACATATATAAAATATATAACAACACTTAAACTTTGATAATTACTTACTAAAATTATCTCAAACATAAATCAAACTCTTATGTTAATCTAATTAGGGTTTTTCAACCTAATCAATCAAAAGCATGAACTTTTAACTTATTAAACATAAGCATGAGTTCCAAACAACTTAGAAAAGATATTCATTCATTAAATCATATTTTTAATACTTAGATATCACAAACCTAGGGTTTTCTCATCTTTAATCCACATGTAAACTCAATTAAATGTTAAATTAGGGTTTAAACATGATTAGATCATGATTAACAAGTTAAAAATAAAATTTTGAAGAACCCTAATGATCATGATCATGTTTCTATTATAAACAGCAAGAAAAACATGTAGATCTAACATTTATTTAGGATCTAACAACAAAAATCTATTCTTTTTCACATTAGATTAAGATCTAAGCATGTAAACGCAATTTAAACTTCTAAACTAGTTATTTAACTATGGGGATGAGTTTGGATGTAAGATATCTTGCCTTAATATCATGTGCAAGCCTCTAAAACAAATATCAAGCAATCCACAAGCATAAACAACCCGTTCTCTCTCGCCACACGTCGATGATCTCGCCCTCGTGTCGGTGTTTTGCTTCGCAAAGCACTCCAAACTCATAAGAAAAAGATCTAGGGTTTTTGAGGGAGAGGGTGGCTGCTAGGATTCATAGATATGATAAAAGAAATGAATTTTCGTAAAAAAACACAGGTATTTATAGAGGCAAACTAGAAACAAACCTGTTTGCCCCGAACCAACAGGTTTTGGCTGTAACTTTCTCATCTCACATCGGAATGAGGTGATCTAAGATTTGTTGGAAAGATTTTGAAGAGACCTACAACTTTGGTCTTTTACACTTTTCAGATTCTGATTATATCAGTGTGTAAAATATAGAAACTCATAACTGATCATTATTCCCAGATTTTCACTCTTTTAGCCTTTATGCATGTTTTGTGCATTTGCACTCATATTTTCACAAATATACATTGAATTGATCTCAAATCAATTCTTATCATAATCAAACATCAAAATATGTTATTTTTTACTATATAATATATTTATCATTATTTATCATAAAATATTCAAATTTACGGGGTTTTACAAAATTGAAAATTACCACAAGTCCTTGTAAATTTGAAAATTACAAAAAAACACCCTAATTTAAAAATTATGAAAAAACACTTGAGGGTGTTTTTAATATTTTTTAAAACTTTTAGGGTATTTTTTGTAAATATTAACATCATAGGGGGCTGCTAGAACTTTTTTGATTTCATGTGTAATTTGCAAGTTCAAAAAATTCTAAGACTTTTTTGTAATTTTGAACTCTAGAGGATAATTTTGTAAACTTTTAAACTTTGATGGTGTTTTTTATAAATTATAAGTTCATCGGGGGTTGCTGGTATTTTTTAGATTTCATGTGTTATTTATAGGTTTTGAAATTTTGAGGTAGTTAATTTTAAACTCTTGAGGGTGTTTTTTTGTAAATTTTAAAGCCAAGAGTGTTTAAAAAAAAAATTAAATGTATAGAGGACCACTGGGAAACTTCAGATTTCATGTGTTATTTGTAGGTTTGGAAGATTCTAAGAATGTTTTGTAATTCTGAATTCTTGAGGGTGTTATTTATAATTTTTTAAACTATGAGGGTGGGTTTTTAGAAATTATAAATTTATGGGGGCTATTGTAATTTTTTAGATTTTATGTGTCATTTGTAAGCTTTAATTTCATGGTTGTTTTTATAATTTAAACCCTTGACAATATTTTTTGTATTTTAAAAAAATTAAGAGTGTTTTTGTAAATTTTAAATTTATAAAGGGCTGCTAAAAATTTTTAGATTTCACGTGTCATTTATAAGGGCTAAATACCCATATTGGTATTTTAATTCAACCCCATTTGCCAAGAAGGTATTTTAATTAGGAAAATCGGCGTTAAGGCATTTTAATTAATTAAAATTACCAATTAGGTCATTTTTCTCGTCGGCGACCACTTTTCCGGCCAGAACTCGTCACGTGCGTTACACGCGGTGGCTTAATCTGTGTTTAAGCTGCTGATGTGGCACTGTTTTCTGACGTGGTATAATAACAATCTTCACAATGAACTGGGTATGTGGCTGTCTTAAAAGTCACAATATTATCATGAGTAATGCTTATGATCGTTCTCAAAGATAACCAATCAACAGTATCTCATCAATTTACATAGCAAACAACAGCCAACAAAAATTACTCTTTTCCATGGAAATTAGATTCTGGGCATCCTCATTCACAAGCAAAAGTATCAACCACACAACTAAAACCCCATAAAAACAATCAGACCCAGCTAATGGCTGACTCAACTTTAGGATAAAAAGAAAGTAATAATAATTGAGAGAAAATGGGCAGAGGGCATCTCAGACCTGCTTGGATTCAGTGAAGAAGTTGATTGAAGAACAAAAGAAGGCAGCAACTCATCTGAGCTCGATTGCAGGAGGAAAGTGCCAACCATCCTTGCTTCCTCGTTCCACCTTCTAATACCTGCCAACACATTCAAACCATGATTAATACTTACATGCGATCCCAATTTTCCACTGACCCTGCTTGCTTTAGAACGAGAGCTTGAACTTGATGACGACGACATAATTTCTTCTCTTCCAATGGCCCAATTTGATAAACCCTAATATCCAATTTTCCCCAATACGATTCCTCTTTTATTCTCCCTGCCACGTCAGAAAACAGTGCCACATCAGCAGCTTAAACACAGATTAAGCCACCGCGTGCAACGCACGTGACGAGTTCTCGTCGGAAAAGTGGTCGCCGACGAGAAAAGGACCTAATTGGTAATAATTTTAATCAATTAAAATGCCTTAACGCCGATTTTCCTAATTAAAATACCTTCTTGGCAAATGTGTTTGAATTAAAATACCAATATGGGTATTTAGCCCATTTATAAGTTTAGAAAATAGGCCACTAAAATTTTTTTATATATAAAAGTGCAATAGCTAAATGAGTTATTGGGTTACATATGGACCACCCATTTAATAAATGGGTGGATGAGAAGTGACCTATTCAGCAAACGTTAAATAGGTCATAAATAGGTAAATGGGCATAAATGTGCTCATACATTTATGACCCATCCAATCCACCCAAAATCATCCATTTAACATGAGGTACGGATAAGGCTTCATATAGAAGTGCCTAGGTAACATATGTTATTACTGTAGAGGGTTCTATATTCATTGTATATTTATTGTGTGGCAAATAATTATTGGCTTTTGTTTTGAAAAATCAATAGAAAACTATTACTTTCTCTCACTTAGACGTTCATGCTAAATTCATGCATGCTCATGTTTAGTACATTCATGTCTAATCCCCATGAGATTACTGAGATACTTACACGATTAAGTACTTGATGTGGGGATCAAGTATAAATTAGATGGTAAAAAAGGACTAACACAGAGTCAACCCGCTGACAATGTGTTACTTAGCTGGCGAAAAAGCATTTCCGTTGACCAACTCCGTATTCACTATTCACTTTGGCACTCAAGGTGAGATCGAAAGAAATCAAGATGAAGTGTGTGCACTACCAATGGAATTACATGAACAAAGATCACGGAAACGAGTTTCTATACAATCAATTTCATGATTGTTTCATTTAAAACAAGTTGTTTTCAAATATTATACTGCATTTTTATTGGAGCAACTTCACATTTCTGCGTTACTAGTTGGTAATCAATGTGTTTTTTTGGTTATGTTTTTGTAAAAAACACTATGCCATGATGTTTCTTTTTCAAATATGTTTTGAAAACACCATTTTGGTCAAACTAGTTTGACCATTTATATAGCGGCAGTGGGCGGGCAGCGACGGCGGCGGTCGGGTGACGGGTAGTATAAACTGCTTCTTATACTCCGAAAAGTATACGAGTATAAACTGCTTCTTATACTCCGAAAAGTATACGAGTATAAACTGCTTCTTATTACTCCGAAAAGTATACGAGTATAAACTGCTCCTTACTCCGAAAAGTACACGAGTATAAACTGCTTCTTAACACTCCGAAAAGTATACGAGTATAAACTGTTTCTTAATACTCCAATAAGGTATACGAGTATAAACTATTCCCTATTGTTGGTTGAGAAGTTCCTGGAGAATATTTTCATTCTTAAGGATAACTCAACAACACTACGCCGGACAACGCGTCGCAAATAAAGACTCAACGCCGACAGTCAAGGGTCAGTTCTGTGTTCAACCAACAAGCACGAACTAAAAATCAGAAAACCAGGAATTGACTTCAAGTTCGAATTTCCGACAACGGTCAGACAATAAATGCAGCACCGGAACTCTTGCAGACATTCGACAAAGCACCGAATAGCCTGGAAGATTGAAGGAATCAAGAACGGAAGTCATTCCAAGGTCCCATTACACCGACTGAAGGTGGGGACAATCATATCCAAAGTATTCCAGACTCTTCTATAAAAGAACGAGACTGAAATACTTTGGAGGGGGTATCTGTAGGCATATAAAATTGCTTATAGGTCCTTTAGCTCAGCTCGGCACAAACCGACGAACCAACGAGGCGACGAGATCGACGAATCGCACGCAAGCAACGGAATACATCCATTCGCGTGCGGGATCAAGCCAAGTGTTCGAAGAGTCAACGAGTCATCCAACCAAAGGCATACTCGGACGAATGACGATCGAATCAAGATCGGTTTCGGACTCCAACTCAGAAGCGGATTTACTGCCTAATCGGGATCCGGATTTACTGCCAAATCAGGTCAACGAATCAAGTCTGGATAAATCAACCACAGAACTGAATCACAGATAGAACCAAGAGCGGAAAACGACAGAACAACACACCCGAAAAGAGGCTCGGAAACCAAGTCACTGAGGGCCAAGGCCGAGCCACCCCTTGGGGTGGCCGAGCCACCTCAGGGTGGCTCGGCATGAGCCGAGCCACCTTGAGGTGGCCGGCCACCTAGGGTGTCGGCCACACGTGCACACGGGCACAGTGACGCTTGGCTATAAATAGGAGAGGGGGTTGTTCATTTTGAAGGGTTGGAAAATTTGGAGAGGCGAAGCCCTGCTGGATTGGAGATTCAGAACTTAACAAGATTCAAGCTTTGGGACATCAAGGACTTGCTCATCCAGGTCTGGTGCTCGGCGATCATCAACGTCAAATAAGGCAGGTGTTCGAGAGGACCGGATCTCAGATCTACGCAGGCTACACTCCGGATCTAAGCTTGGTCTTAGATCCCGAGACTTGGACGATTGTTTCCTTGGTGAAACAATCCTCCCCGGCTATTATTTCCTTGGTGAAATAATACCCGTAGTACTGCGTAGATCCGACCGGATCTAGATCTCGCGGTGGTCCACGGCAAACAACCCCGGCGTAGGCAAAGAACCCATACAAACGAGCGACCGCAAAACAGGAGCTCGCGATTCGTTCGACAAAGAAGGAGAAAAGTTGTAATCTTTTTATTTTTCTTTGATTTTCATTGTAACCGGATCTTATAAAAAGACCGGATCTTTTGTAACTCAAAAAGTTATAACTCAAGATGACAATGGAATCAATAACAAAGAAAGCAACGAATTTTCCCGCGAACAAACACGTTTCTTTGTTTTTGTTAAAAAAACAGAAATGGTAAAAACGCCACGGTTGCCAAACACTCAGGGTTTGTTTGGCTACCAAGGTGTTTTTGTTGTTGTGTTTTTCTAGAAAAACACATTGGTGTTTGGTTTTTTCTCCTAAGTTGTTTTGAAAACACCGTTGTGGTTTTGAAACACTAGTTGCAATGCTTATCAACACCGATACCTTTCCCGCTACCGCCATCATCACCATCACCACCATATATAACCCGGCAAAACCACCCAATACCGGCGACCGGTGCTGGCGACCGGTGCTGGTGATCGGTGCCAGCGATGTCACCGGAGACAACTAGTCGATGCACCACCGATGTCGCCATAACAAGCCTTTTTCAGTATTTGTCAGCCAACTCAATTTGTAATCATGCTCATATTGTTTGCTGGCGAAGGATTGGCAAGAAAGGGATGTGATGCGACTATGAGTTGTGTTTTTCGCCGCATTTGTTTTTTTTTGGATTTTGGCTAAACACATGGTAGTTCTGATGCAAGTTTATCTTGCAGGTCTTATACATATCATTACCGCATGTATGAAGGTGGAAATTTCTATCCTGGATCTGGTGATGTAAGGATTGCATCCTCGGTTTTCTTTTTCTGATACAAGATAAACTTGCAAGAGGTTATTACTTTCAGACATTATGGACTTGAGATATGTAGCACTATATACATTCAAAAATCATTGTATGTTGTTCTTGATATATACAATATGTATTAAGTTCTCAATATATGGTACATAATTTTGTCATCCATGATGACTAGTCCATATCCTTTGGGCCAAACGATCTCGAAAATCTGCCATCTGATGAAGGTGCTCCGGGCTAACATTAACTGGAATAGTATGTTGTTCTTGTGCTTGCCTGTCATCTTCCTCGAGCTCCAAGTCTTCATTATCATACTCAAAAAATAATGAATCTCCAGAATCATGCATTCGAATCACATTATGAATAACACAACATGCCAATGCAATGTACTTCTGTTTTTTCAGACTATATGAAGGCATATCCCTCAAAATCGGAAATCTTTTCTTCAACACCCCAAAGCATCGCTCTATAACATTTCTTAATGAAGAATGCAAGTAATTGAATAGCTCTCTGGAACCTTGCGGAGGAATATTTTGCCCTCTATACTCACGCAAGTGATAGCGCTCTCTGCGATATGGTGAAAGAAAACCCGACATATTGGTATACCCAGAATCAACCAAATAGTACTTCCTTGTAGGTGGCATTGGAAATTTGTTTTGTGGATTGCTAATGCATTCTAAAAAAATTCTCGAATCATTTGCACTACCCTCCCATCCACTCATAACATATGTGAACCGCATATCAAAGGAACAAGCACACATTATATTCATCGTTGGTACAATTTTCTTTCCACGATATAGGATTTGATCATCTACAGGTACACGAGCCGAAACATGAGTGCCATCTATTGCCCCTACGCAATTGTATAATGCAAAAAGAAATAATATATATTAACATATATATCAATGATAAAGAAAATAATACATATAATGAATTTGCATTGAAAATATAGTCATACCTTGAAGAACGGATAATACTTCGTTTTAGTTGATATCTCCAATGGAACTTCATCATATGATGGAGGTGTAATCACATATTTACTAAGAGAATAAATTGCATAGAGGACTTTCTTAAAATAGTTAGAGATAGTCTCTAGCGAATGTTGAAAACGATCCGTAGCTATCTGTTATCGTTCATTATGAGAGAGAACAAATAAAAATATTGCTACTTGTTCCTGAACCGTTACACCTCTTGAATGTTCTAATTTTCCGATTCATTTTAGCTCATCACAAAGGGAAACAAATGCCTCTTTTTTCATCCGAAAAAGGTCAAACCAAGTAGCTGGGTGTCCCCCTAGGACCTCAATCACCCAATCGTGTCCCTTTAATTTTGAGATCCTTTGCGGTCAAGCCTTCTCATTCAAAAATCTACTACACTCCATACTTGCATAAATGGCCAACAACGCTTCAAATTGCTCTTCATCTGATTCAGAGTCGGAATCAGAAGTTGATGACGATTGATAATCATCTACATCAATATCGGTATCCATACCTATACACAAATAAACGCAGTTACAAATATATAATCAATTCCCCATTCATCACAAGCATAGATAGAACACTATAAGATAATCAACAAAACAAATATTTATCTCCCAACCTAATATATGCAGCTACTCAGTCATCACAAGATAGTCTCATTCACACAAATATATGCAACTACAAATAAATACAACAGAAGCAACAAAATATTTCAACATCACAACCAACCATAGATAATCTAGAAATAAATATGTATGTCCTCAACCTAATATATGTAGCTACTCAGTCATCACAAGCCCTCATTCACACAAATATATGCAGCTACATGTACATCATGAACTCATACATCATACACAACCATGACAAACTTTCCAAACAAAAGTGCTGAAATTAAATTCTCCCTACATCATCAAGAGAGACCCCCGACAAAAGAAATTGAGTTATAATTTTACGTTAGCTTGGGTTTTTGAACTCCTACATCATATACAGTTCATGATTTTTTTTCATGAACTGACTTTTTTTCATGAACCTGATGAAATTTATTTTATACTGTTAATATTGGTGAATTAAATGATCTCTTGAGTATCTGTTAGCTTGGAATCGCTTCTTCTAAGTACATGTTGTTCTCTCCTTAGTTTTTACATGCTCTTAGAAAACATTTAGACATGGTTTACAGGCCTGATTGCTTGAAACTTCTGTTGACCTGTTTTTGTCCCCAATGTTGTGTTATATTGTTGAACTTGAGTTACGTTACTAAGATGAATTCATTTTCTTGTTCGATCTAAATATGGATCATCGATGATGAAAAATGAATAAGCTGGATGCATTAACATGGTTTAGTTTTCTTTATCCCAAGTAAGTCATTAAACCTGGAAAGTTTAAACTTGGGAAGTTTATGAAATATTTGCAAGAGTTGATAATTAGAACATGAGAGGAGTGAATAAATTCTAAAACGATTCATTTATTCAGCAAAAAAAGAAAAATTAATCAGATCAGGCAAAAATAATGCTTACAGTGGGTTGAGATGACGGGCGACGGGATCTACGGGAGATGGCGACGGGATCAACGGGAGACGGCGACGAGATCTGGAAGTGACGGTGACGGCGGAAGTCAGATCTGAGGCTTGGGCGACGGTGACGACCACGACGTGACGGCGACGAGATCCGGATGTGACGGCGAGGCAGAAAGGTTCAGATCTAAAGCTTGGGCAACGACGATGACCACGAATGTAGGCGTATAAAACTGCCTATGGGTCCCTTAGCACAGCTCGGCACGGTGATTCGACAAACCAACGAACCATCGGGCGATGAGTCCAAGAATGATCGTTAAACCACAATATCGAAGCTAAATAAGACGCGATGAAGCGGATTAATGAGGTGACGAGGTTAATGAATCACACACAAACGACGGTACGGGTCGATCAATCAACGAATCATTCAACCGTAGAGTCCACTACATCAATCAAGATCGGGAGCGGACTCGAACGAATCAAGATCAAATCAGGATCCGAACTCAAACTCGAACACCGAAGCGGATTTACTTCCAAATCAGGATCCGAACTCAAACTTGAACACCGAAGCGGATTTACTACCAAATTGGGATCCGGACTTCCAAATCAGAGTTCAGATCAACAAATCAGAGTTCGGATAAACCGAAAAACAAAAAAAACCAACATTTGGAGGACTCGGCCAAAACCGAACCACCTCTAGGTGGCTAGGTGCCTCGGCCACCTTTTGGTGGCTCGGTGCCTCGGCCACCTTTTGGTGGCTAGGTGCCTCGGCCACCTTTTGGTGGCTCGATGCCTCGGCCACCTTTTGGTGGCTAGGCCACCTCGGCCACCTTTTGGTGGCTCGATGCCTCGGCCACCTGTGCCAAGGCACAGTTTTGAGTGCCTATAAATAGGACTTGAGGGCTCATTTTTGAGGGGTTGGAACTTTTGGAGCCGAAACTCTGCTGGATTGAGAGCTCAACCTCAGATTTCAAAGCTTAGAATACACGGACTTTCAGATCTGGTTCTTGGCGATCATCCACGCCAAATAAGGCAGGAGTTCGAAAGAGATCAGATCTGAGATCTACATGGTTTCCCTCCAGATCAAAGCTTGGCCTTTGATCCCGAGAAGAGTCTCGATTTCGCTTGGTCGATTTCAATAACTACGGACTATTATTTCCTTGGTGAAATAATCCCCTCGGCTGTTATTTCCTTCGTGAGATAACACCCGTTGTACCGTGTAGATCCGACCGGATCAAGATCGCGCGGTGGTCCACGGATTAACCCCGGCGCAGGCAAAGAACCCACAAAAGCGAGATTCGTTCGACAAATAAGGAAAGTTGTAATTTTCATTTTCTTTTGATTTTATTATAACCGGATCTTATAAAAAGAGCGGATCTTTGTAACTGATAAACTGTTGTCAAAGAGTACAATGACTTCAACAATGAAAATAATTTTTCCCACGAACAATCTGGCGACCACAGTGGGAGCCACCGATCTCGCTGCCGAGATCGTCTTGTCGTAGCCGCGGATCTCGATCTCGGTCGAGGAGGAGGTCGAGTATGAATTCGACCAGCAAAAGTTCAAGGAGTATCTGTCATCCTCGTCCGGATCGACCTCCCCCATCAAGTCCAAGAAGTTCTCCTCCAGGAGAAAAGTCCGTTGGTACGAAGAAGTTGAGAATACCAACGAAGATCTTACCCCGATTAATGCCAAAGTTGCATCGGGTGAAGCTCCACCGACCTCCAACCGGGTCAAGCCTGTTATGGCCAATTCCTCCGTCACTAAGGGCGTAGTGACTCTCTCAAAGAGAGCCCGCCAAAGGAAACGCCAACGCTTGGCCAAAGAATTCGCAAAGGCCATGGAGTCCACCGACGGAATCCGCTATAACGCGGATCTGAAGAACAGGAGAGGCAAACAGCCTCAACCACCGATGAATGGTAGCTCTTCTAAGCCGCCAACGAACGAATGGGTCCGTGTCAAACGGAATCGTTCGACACTCGAAGAGCGCATTCGCAAGCGCCGCGCAATGTCAGCGCAGGCACGGGCTCGAGTCTAAGAAGCCCGTAGAAGACTGCAGAAGGAAGTGGCCAAGAAGCCGCCACCAACTCGCCAAGTATGGAGGTCGAAGTCTGAAGCGGCGATTCAGGCTAAGGCACAATCGTTGCAGCCTTCAACGCAAATCCAGCCTCCGGCGAACCAAACAAAGTCGCCGGTAATTCCCATAGCTATTTCGGGAGATCCCGCGGAATCATCCCGAAGAAGAAGATCAGTTTTGGAGCGCCTCGGTCCAATTCCCGATGAAAGAAGCAAAGCTCCAGTTCAAGAATGTTTGGGCCCGATGAAGAAGCCCCGAACGACTTAACATGCTGGGGGTCGCCGTCACCTCCAACATGACAACGAGTTCAAGGCAGCTGTGCACGCCAATTTGCGCATTGAAGTCCAGGAGCCCGCTGAGAATTCACACCCAAAAAGGTATGTCTCGAGGCGCGTGACTCTTGAAAGCCCAAAGAAGACAGTTCGCCCTCAGAAGGAAACATTGTCGTCTGATGACGACGTTATACCTGAGAAGTCGTGCCAACACACGATAGGTTACTCCGACCGTCAAGCCGACGAGTTGTACTATCGTGTTGGTGGTACGAGGAAAACCAAGAAGAGGACTCCACGAGGACTAGAAACTCAGTGCCCCTGTTCCAAACTCATTCGGACAGTATTGTCTGAGTGTAACTGCATCAAGACAGTTCCTGAAAGAATTTCGGTCTTCGAAAGGCTCAATACCGAAACGCCAAGACCAAGGTCTAGGCGTTTCCGACAAAGAAGAAGGGTAGTCGAAGATGGAGAATTTCCGAGGGTCACCACTAATATGACCAGCAAAGGGACGTTGACACAGGATAATCCCGAGTCGATTACAGAAGTACCCCGGCGGATGACCCGTCTGCAGTCCGGAGCCAGCATACGAGGAACTTATGGTAGGGTTCGGACAAGATTACCGTCAGAAGATGAAGAATCAGATTCCTGCTCTGCTGTAGCATCAGACAATACAGTATCCAGCGAGGGACAGCCCCGCGAGTCACTGATGATAAGCGCGGAACAAGTAGCCAAGATGCTCGAAGAAGCCATGGCTAAACAACAGGAGAGCTTCAGGTTCGAAATGCAGATGGCCATGCAGAACATGAGAGAAATGCATGACCAACAAATCCAAGCATTGACGAACCAGCAATCGTCGTAACCAGATTAATCTGGAAGATGAGGACACAGGTGCGAATGAAGCTCACAATGCCAACAATCCTCCCGTCAATGCAGGGGGTGGTAACGAGAATGCTAACGAAGACTCAAGTGAAAGCTTGAAGATTAAAAAACTCGAGAGCAAAATCAATACGTTGATTTCCGCTCAAGAGATGAAGAAGACGGGCATTCCTTGTCCATACCCAAGAGAATGGGAATCAATCCCCTACCCAGCAAAGTTCAGCCTAATTAACTTCACGCCGTTTGACGGGAAAGGTTCACCCACTCAGCATTTGATTTACTTCAAATCGCACCTAGGAGTCATCTCCGGTAATGAGCCTCTGATGGTACGGTCCTTCGTTGGTACTCTTCGTGGAGCCGCCTTCGATTGGTATCGCCGCCTCAAGCCGGGAAGCGTGAATAGCTGGGACGACATGGAAACTAAGTTCCTCGCTAATTTCTTTGATGACGACACCGAGATATCCATCGGAACGTTGCTCGATGAGAAACAAAAAGACGGGGAATTGGTCGACACCTTCGTCAAAAGGTTCCGGAACAAGGCGATGAACTGTCGGGATCCGATCACTGAGGAGTTCATTCTCCAGACTTGCCACAACAACCTCGCATTGGACGTATTGGAGGCAATGGGAACAACACCGTCTAACACTTGGAAAGACTTGAAGGTGCGCGGGGAACAAGTCGAACGCTTCCTCCGAAGGAAGAAAGCCGAGAGGAGCCAACCGACGGCGAATCTTCCGAACTCAAATTTCGCCTCTCGTGGTAAGGGCAAAGCACCTGCAGCTACTGGTGGTGCTAATCAAACGTCATAACAGCAATCCCGAAGGCAGCAAAAGACTTCGGACCTGAGATTCAAAAAAGAGTATTCCTTCAAGGACGAAGACGTTCTAGCCATCTTCGAATCCCTCCTTGAAAACAACAAGATCAAGCTACCACCTATCGCAAATCAGGAGGAAGCTGACAATACTGCGGATCCGAAGTACTGTGCATACCACAGGAGGGTCCTTCATCCCACCAAGGATTGCTTCGCTCTCAAGAATAGCATCCAAACCTTAAGACTCCAAAGAGTATACGAGTATAAACTGTTTCTCAATACTCCGACAAGTATAAGAGTATAAACTGCTTCTCAATCCTCCAACAAGTGCATGAGGTTAAACTGCTCCCTGCATACTCCAATAGGTATATGAGTCTAAACTATTTTCCACTTTTGACGGGAAGTTCCTGGAGAATATTACGCTAATATTCTTAAGGATAACCCGGTCAGGTAACTGAGAATAATGTCCGAACCAGTTCCGCAGAGGAAGCTGGGGGTGGACGATTTATGTAACGGGAAGTTCTCGAAAGAATGTTAATATTCTTAGGGATAACCCGATCAATGTGAACAAAGTGATGAACACTAAACTCCTACTATGATTTTCGAACACTCTTTTGCTGAGGTGAGATTCGATCACTTCATTGGATCAATTTTCCCTCACAGAACTCTCATTGGTGTTTGACGACTTACAGTCTCCCACCACAAAATCCCCCACCGATCAGACTAATTGACGGTGGTGTAGGCGTATAAAATTGCTTTTAGGTTCCTTAACACAGCTCGGCACGGTGATTCGACAAATCAACGAACCATCGGGTGACGTATCTAAACGCGAGCGTCAGTCCACAACGCCGAAGCCAAGTGACACACAACGAAGCGAATTAACGAGGCGACGAGGCTAACGAACCGTACACAAACAATGGAATACATCCATTCGCATGCAGAATCAAGCTAACAGTTCGAAGAGTCAACGAGTCATCCAACCATAGAACGGATTTGAACTCAAACACCGAGGCGGATTTACTGCCATATTAGGATTCGGACTGTCAAATCAGAGTCCAGATCAACAACGAAGCGGGTTTACTGCCAAATCAGGATTCAGATCAACAAATCAGAGTCCAAATCAACCACAAGATCGGAAAAAAATGGCAAAACCCAAACACCAAGGGTACTCGGCCAAAACCGAGCCACCTAGGGGACTCGGCCAAAACCGAGCCACCTATAGGTGGCTCGGCCAAGAGCCGGCCACCTATAGGTGGCCGGCCCAGATCTGTGCCAAGGCACAGATCTGAGAGCCTATAAATAAACCCCCCTTGGCTCATTTTTAAAGGTTGGAACTTCTAGAGCTGAAACTCTGCCGAATTGAGAACTGAGCTTGGAGTTTTGAAGACTTGAAGACTTGGACATTCAGATCTGGTTCTTGGCGAGCATCCACGTCACAAAAGGCAGGAGTTCGAGAGAGAGAAATCAGATCTGAGATCTACACGAAGGAATACTCCGGATCAAAGATTGGCCTTTGATCCCGAGAACTAAAGGCTATTATTTCCTTGGTGAAATAGTACCCCCCGGCTGTTATTTCCTTAGTGAGATAATACCTGTCAAATCATGTAGATCCGACCGGATCTAGATTGCGCGGTGGTCCACGGATTAACCCCGGCGTTGGCAAAGAACCCACAAAAGCGAGCGACCGCAAAACAGGAGCTCGTGATTCGTTCGAAAAGGAAAGTTGTAATCTTTTTATTTTTTTCTTTGATTTCGTTGTAACAGGATCTTATAAAAAGACCGGATCTTTTGTAATAAAAAAACAATTACTTGAGAGAACAATGTCTTCAATGAAGAAAACAACAATTTTTCCCGCGAACAATCTGGCGACCACAGTGGGAGCCACCGATCTCGCTGCCGAGATCGTCACGTCGCAGCCGCAGATCTCAATCCCGGTCGAGGAGGAGGTCGAATATGAATTCGATCAGGCCAAGTTCGAGGAGTATCTGTCATCCTCGTCCGGATCCACCTCCCCCCGCAAGTCTAGCCAAAGGCGACGTCAACGCTTGGCGCGGCAACTCGCAAAGGCGATGGAGTCCACCGACGGAGTCCGCTATCACGCGGATCTGAAGAACAGGAGAGGCAAACAGCCTCAACAACTGAAGAATGACAGCTCCTCCAAGCCGCCAATGAATGAATGGATCCGGGTCAAACGGAACCGTTCGACACTTGAAGAGCGGATTCACAAATGCCGCGCGTTACTCGCACAAGCAAAAATTCTTGTGCAGGAGGCCAAGAAATTGGAGGAAGAAAGAGTGGCCAAAAAGCCATCACCAACCCGCCAAGTATGGAGGCCGAAGCAGCCTCCAACAAAAGTTCAACCACCGACGAATCAACCCAAGCCGCCGATGATTCCAGTAATTACTCCGGAAGATCACGCAGAATCATCCCGGAAGAAGAAGCCAGTTTTGGAGCGCCTCGGTCCACTTCCCGATGAGCGAGGCAAGGCTCCAGTTCAAGAGCGTTTGGGCCCGATGAAGAAGCCCCGGACGACTCAACATGCTGGGGGTCGCCGTCACCTCCAACATGACAAAGAAATCAGGGCAGCTACGCGCACCAATTTGCGCATTGAAGTCCAGGAGCCCACTAAGAACTTACGCCCACAAAGGCATGTTTCGAGGTGTGTAACTTTTGAAAGCCCAAAGAAGGCAGTTCGCCCTCAGAAGGAAACATTATCGTTAGATGACGATAGTGTTATACTTGAGAAGTCGTGCCCACACACGATAGGTTACTCCGACTGTCAAGCTGACGAGTTGTACTATCGTGCTGGGGGTACGAATAAAACCAGGAAAAGGAGTCCCCGAGAACAGGAAACTCAATGCCTCTGTTCCAAACTCAATCGGGCAGTATTGTCTGAATGCAACTGCATCAAGGCGGTCCCCGAACGAGTTTCGGTTTTCGAAAGGCTCAGTACCGAAACGCCGAAACCAAGGCCTAGGCATTTCCGACAAAGTAGAAGGATAGTCGAAGACGGAGAATTTCCGAGGGTCACCACCAATATGACCAGCAAAAGGGCATCGACACGGGATAATCCCGAGTCAATTCCGCCAGTACCCCGGTATCGAACTCGTCTGCAGTCTGGAGCCATTACACGAGGAACTTATGGTAGGGTTCGGACAAGACTACCTTCAGAAGATGAAGAATCTGATGCTGGCTCTGCGGTTGCATCAGATAATACGGTATCCAGCGAGGGACAACCCCGCGAGGCACTCATGATAAGTGCAGAACAAGTGTCCAAGATGCTTGTAGACGGTAAAAAAAAATACCTCTGATGAGCCTACAGGAAATTCGCCCACAAGAAGTCGCCTACCGAGCCTACAGGAAATTCGCCCACAAGAAGTCGCCTACCTAAACCGCATAGCCGTCAAATGTGCTCGATTCAAGATTCGCCTGAATAATCGACTCGCCTGCACAGCGGAAGTTCGCCTTTCACGCAACTCGCCTGCCCGAGTCCAAAGACGAATCCGCCTGCAAACCTCAAGGCCACTAGTACAGCTGGATATCCACTACTCCACGTGCTGGGACGGGCCATCCCATCTCTCTCGACCCGAAGGGAGAGAACACGGTACCCCCAGGCCGTCAAACGGCCGCTCACAGTGCGAAGGCCTAGACAGGTGTCGAGTCAACCTGAGCATTCATAAATGCGACTCACCTCAGCTGTCTGAGTCAAGAGCTGGATCCGCCGAGGAGCAGCTAGACGTCTCTGAAGAAGATATGGTCACATCCCATAATTCAAGGATGAGTCAAGCTGTCCCTTTTTCATTTAAAAGCCCCTTCCAGCACACTGGAGGAGAGGTCGCAAACTTAGAGAAAAGAGTTGAGACCAAGCTCTCTGCATAATCTTTGCATTGCAGCATCACTGTTTAGTTCCGAGCTCCGATCGCCGGCGAACTAAATAGACCCGAACTCCATCGATTCGAGCTTCTACTGCGAACTGAAGCTCTCCAGCAACCTCGATCGAACGGTCCAAGGGAAGCAGACTCGACACGAGCATCGAGCGAAGCATCCTGTAGCCACCTAAAGTCCCCACACAAAACAAAGAGGGCATTCCCTCTGCTTCTGTTGTAACCATTTGATTATTAGTTTGTAATAAGCTTTCTTATTAATACAAACGAACACTCCCTGTTCTCGGGAAATCAAATTTACACCATACAGAAGATGGCGACCACAGTGGGAGAAGCTGTTTCATCGAACGAAATGGTGGTGGCTCAGTTTGATGAGGTTACTGTCGGGACGACCGTGGAGTCCCTAGAAATCGAGTTCGACCAGGCCAAGTACGAAGAGTACTTGTCTTCCTCCTCCTCTGGTGGCGATGCGTCCCGCAAGCGCCACAGAGTCGTGCGCCGAGGCCGACCTCAAACGGTCAAAGCCTCTACGCCTGAGAGTTCCACCCGAGTCTCATCAGGGGAACCCACATCCTCGCAATCGATCGAGGCCAACCCAGAGATCGAACGCAAGGGACAAGGGTCTGCCAAATAGGTCGCCAAGCGATCCCCGCAGACACTTACCCTGAAGGGAACGCCGGTTCACTCCGGCACAAACAACACTGCCACTACCTATGGTGATGCTCCCCTCGATAGGGGAGTTAACCAACAGCAGCGGCGAACATCCGTCAGACAGGGGGTCCAAACCTCCGTCTCTCATAAGGGCCTGAACCATCATACAGGCCCGAGAAACACTAGATGGGAAGGCAAACTGCCCGACGTCGGAAGGCCCTCCAAATCAGGAGCGCCAACCGAGGACGGCAGAGCCATCCGCTCAGGAGGACTTCGCTTCTCAGGTCATATCCCTGATGCGAATAAACCACACCGAGCGTACGAGCCTACCCGAGTAGGCGAATCCTCGAAGGCTGGCGAGCCTCGCCATAATCACTTGGCGGATAAACGTAAAAGCAAGGAGATGGGCGATTCTTCACGAAACCGCTCGTCCAAACGTAGGGTTGAGACCCGCCTACGCACTGGAGTTCGCCAGAACGCGAAGACTCGCCAGTCAAGGCGAGATCGCCCACCTCCAGCACCAAAGCATTCCGCCTAACGCGCACCGGAGAGAGCGCCCAAAAATCTCTCGTCAGCTCACCAGAGCGATTCTTCTGAGGCCGGGGGTTGTCACCAACCACCCGTAGAAGACCTCAGAGAATTCTTGACTCGCAAACGCACTATCCATGAGGCGAGTCCTCAGTGCCACTGTGAGAGACTCATCCACACGGTCCTCGCCGACTGCCAATGCGTTGGAACGGCGAAACCTTCGGTGTTTGAGAGACTTTCTCAACAGTCCTCTCGACCAAGGCCCTCCCGTCGAAGGCGTCGTCACCAGAAAAGACGCGCTGCTGACGACCTGGAGCTCTCATCCGCCACAGTCAACATGACGGATAAGGGGAAGGCGGTACTCTCCGACTCGCCAGACTCGGACTCCGTCCTGAGACCTAACACTCGGTTCGCTCAACGCCAGCAGGACGGCATATACCAGCGAACACGTAGTCGCAGGGGAGTAAGTATTGGGTTTGATTACTCTACCCTAGTACCTCCCTCCTGCGGCGAAGACGAGGTTCATTCGGCGGCGGCCACATCTCAGACCTCGCGCTCAAGTCAAGATGCGCAGGCGAGAGTGCACATGACCGATACCAACCCCGAGCACACAATGGTTCAAAAGCTAGAGGAACAGCAGGCGACCATCGACTCTCTAAGAGAAATGATGGAGCAACTGCTAAACAAGAAAAAGAAGAAGAAGAGGACCCAACGTCCCTTACCCCGGCAAACCAGGGACAAGGAGTGGGTACCTCCTCACCGTCCAGCGACTGAGACGGAGGATGATCGACAGTCGCACACCGCGGATAGCACCCGTGACAAAAGATTCGACGAGTTCCAGGACCAGCTGAACGCGCTGAAGCTTCAGCAAAATATGAACAAGCTGGGGGTGGTACGTCCCTACCCTATCGAATGGGACACGGTCCCATACCCAGCGAAGTTCAAGCCCATCAGCTTGGTACAGTTTGATGGCAATGGGTCGCCTTCTCAGCACATCTACTACTTCATGGCGCAGACCGGATTGCTTATCGGGAACGACGCCATTCTCACTCGACTGTTCATAGGTACCCTCAAGGGGGTAGCCTTCGAATGGTTCCGCAAACTGGAGCCCGGCTCTATCAAGGCATGGGCCGACGTTGAGAAGCTCTTCCTTGCCCGCTTCTTCGACGATGACACGGAAGTGTCAATGGCCACTCTCCTTGCTGAGAAGCAGCGGAAGTCGGAGTCGGTCAACGACTTTGTGAAGAGATTTCGAAATCGATCAGTCCACTGTTGGGACCAAGTTTCCGAGGTGACGCTGATTGAGATGTGCCGCAACAATCTGTCGATCCACATCCTGTCCAAAATAGGGGCAGTAGAGACGAGCAAGTTGAAAATATGATCAAGAGGCTGGAGGCCGAAGAGCCGCAGTCCAAAAAGGGAGCAGCAGAGCCAGCTGCGCCGAAGAACCTTCCTCGATCGAGAGGAAAAGAAATCATGCCGATCGACACCGCCCCGGCGCCAAAGGCTGCTCAAAAGCCTAAGACCAGGCAGTTTGAGCCACGCCCCCAGCGGCAATATGATTTCAAAGAAGACCAGGTGGTGGCAACCTTCGACACTCTACTCAAGAGTGGGCGGATTAAGTTGCCAGAAGCCATCAAGCCTGAGGAGGCGGACAAAACTGGTGACCCAAGTTACTGTGCGTATCACAGATTCCTTGGCCATCACACAACCAAGTGCTACGTCCTCAAGGACAAACTCCAGGCTCTCTACGACGCGGGGGTCTTGAAGAAAGAGAAGGTCCAAAAGCAAGTGACAGCGAATATGGTCACTTTGAGCTTTGGGACGGGTCTCCCGGAGGTTCAAGCTCCGGCGGGGATAATTCCTATCCCTAAGGCGGTTTTGAAAATCACTAATGACGATCCTCACAACCAGCGGGAAATGGGTTTGGTTCCACAAACTCTGCCATCAGGACAGGTGATGTGGGTCCATCCGGACCTCCTCAATGATGAGCAGTGGACTGCGCAGTCTTCCAAGGAGGATAAGAGGAAGCATTGCAACGTTGTCTCCGCCATCCCAGATAGAGATGACACGACGATGACTGCCCTAACCGATTCTGAAGAAGACACCAACGTCTTCGCCACGAGGGCAGGGAAATAATTTGCGAAAGAATATCCCACGAGGGCGGAAAACCCGGCAGGACCTCCAGCGAGGCCAGCCGCAGCAGTCCCTCCCAATCCAGATGGACCAGGTTCAAGCCGTCAGCCTTACCGGTTCAACGTGCTCACGCAACTGAAAAGCATCCCCGCGCGAATCACCATGTACGACCTCCTCCGGTTATCCAGGCCTACCCGGGAGGCCCTACAAGAGGCGTTGGCCGATGCAGAGGCGTTCTCGACCCATTTCTTAAAAGAAACAGGGACCGAACAGGGCTGTACGACTTGCTACCAAGTTTCAGAGAGACAGATACCCTGCATCACTTTCACCCCTGAGGACATGCTCATCAAGAGCACGTCCCATGATCGGCCGCTGTACTTCACAGGATACGTCGGCTCGGCAAAAGTGGATCGGATCCAGGTTGATCCAGGGTCTGCGCTGAGCATCGTGCCCCTGAAGTTAATCAAACACTTAGGGATACCGTCGAAGCGCCTAGCCTCGACCACGACTACCATCTTCGGCTTTAACGCCACGGGTACTCGGCCACTCGGCAAAATCCGCCTGAAGTGTCGAATAGGCGACATGAAGACGGAGGTGACGTGCTACGTTATCGATGCCGAACCCTCCTACAACATACTCCTGGGACGTCCGTGGATTCACGGCAACTGGATCGTGCCATCCACACTACACCAGTGCTTGAAGTACGTGGACGACTACGAGCGAGTAAGGACAGTAGTGGCCGACACGCAGCCTTTCAAGGGCGTCGAGAACTACTTCGCGGATTCTCTGCTGTACCAGGACCCCGGCGAGCCACCGGCGGAAGAACTGGAGAGTGGCAATGAGGCGGACAGCGAGCCTGAATACGGTGACAGCTTAATTCTGAATGACTTTGAGTCAATTATAATTGGTTACGAGATTCACCATGTAACCAACGCTGTTCAGGCAGAAAAGCTTATCATGAATGAGAAATCCGACTTTGCTTATTTGTCATCCTGCTCCTTGTCCGAGGATGACGCACCTAATAACTTATGGTCGACACTCTACAGTGAGTCTTCCCTACCCTTGCCGGTATGTTCGTCATTCCCTACACTTGCCAGTATGTTCGTCATACGTCTCCAAAACGCGGCCGATCGAGTCATCGCAAGCTGTGTTCGTCGTGCCCGTACGGAATAGGTATCGAAAAGACATCGTCTTCGGTCAAATCGATCATCCCCTATGCACGTTGTGGGACGAATCTGAGGATGAGGACCCAGCACCCCAGTTTTCGCAATACAGTCGGGTGGCGAAACGCATGATGAGCGATATGGGGTATGACCTCACTCACTTGGAGGGCCTGAATTACGGCCGAGGACGTAAGACGGTCATCAAACCCGCCTACGTCCCCAAAGGAAAGCCCTCAAATTACTTCAACAGGACCCAGAGAGGCTTAGGCTACTCCTCCTCCTCGTCAGATTTGTGTTTTTACGTCGACGAGGATTCTGATTACGCATGTTCGGGGGACCAATCTTCGACAACCTCGGCTTGGGACTCAGACGTCAGCGTCAGGGATTTGTTCGATGGCCTTACAGTCAACATGGCCACAGTAGACCCCGCCGGAATGGCGGAGGACGAACAACTTCCACTTTACGACGAGACATGGGATCGCCATGTTAACACCCAGTGGAACAGTCGCTTCGAACAGCGCGAACCACCAACTGAAGACGAAGTCCTCCAGGTGAACATGGGTACCGAGAAAGAAGCTGATCGAATCCGGCTTCATCAGAGAGGAGCAACACCCCGACTGGGTGGCGAATATTGTTCCAGTCTTGAAGAAGAACGGTAAGATCCGCATCTGCATCGACTTTAGGAACCTCAACGCTGCGTGCCATAAAGACGAATTCCCTCTACCCATTACGGATGTCATCATTGACAATACGTGCGGATTCGAGAGGATGTCCTTCATGGACGGCTTCTCGGGGTACAACCAAATCAAAATGCACCCCGAGGACGAGAAGCACACTGCATTCAGAACTCCCATGGGGGTGTACTGTTACACCGTCATGCCTTTCGGGCTCAAGAACGCCGGCGCAACCTATCAGCGCGCCATGAGCATGATCTTTTGAGATCATCTGTGAAAGACGGTCGAATGCTATGCAGACGACTTGGTCGTGAAGAGTCGCCGCAAGGAGGATCACCTCCAAGACTTGAAGGCGATGTTCGAACTCATGAGGACTCATCAGCTCAAGATGAATCCTACTAAGTTATTCTTGGGGATGTCTAGCGGTAAATTCCTCGGTTTCGTCGTCACGACGAAAGGGATCCGGATTGATCCAGACAAGGTACGAGCCATTCAAGAGCTCTAACCACCCCGAAATCTTAAAGAGCTAAGAGGCCTCCAAGGACGACTGGCTTATCTCCGAAGATTCATCTCGAATCTATCGGGCAAGTGCCAACCCTTCTCTAAGCTGATGAAGAAAGGTACCTCCTTCGTCTGGGATGAGCCATGCCAAAAGGCCTTTGAAGAGATCAAAGCTTATCTCTCAAATCCGCCTGTCCTTGCGGCGCCAATCTCAGGGAGGCCATTCCTCATATACATACGGGCTATGGAACACTCTCTAGGTGCCCTCTTGGCTCAAAACGACGATGCAGGCCACGAGCAAGGCATCTACTACCTGAGCAGAACCTTGCAGGGCGCCGAACAACGGTACCCGATGGTCGAGAAGGAATGCCTAGCCTTGGTGTTCGCTATCCAAAAGATGCGGCACTACTTGGTTGGCTAAACCATCCATGTCATCTCCCGGATGAATCCCATTCGGGTCTTCATGACACAACCTGCAGCGTTAAACTGGCGCCTGGCCAGGTGGGCGCTTCTGCTCTCCTAATACGACATCCATTTCATGCTGCTGAAATCAGTCAAGGGACAAGCCATCTGCGATCTCATGGCTAGTCACCCGCTGGGGGTGAAGACCGATCTATTTGAAGATCTGCCGGATGAGCCTCCCGAAGCCAATGTGACTTCATCACCAGAGGTATGGCAAATGTTCTTCGACGGCGCGTCCCGTGCAGGTGCAAGCGGCTCTATCGCTGCAGGAGTGGGGGTGGTCCTCACTTCTCCGCATGGCCACGTGTTACCCCGAGCCTTTTCCCTAACAGAACCATGCACCAACAACGTAGCCGAGTACAACGCGTTGCTCATCGGGCTCGAGTTGGCCAAAGAATTAGGAATCAAGCACCTGGAGGCTTACGACGATTCCCAACTCATCGTCAAACAAATGACTGGTGAGTATGAAGTCAGGAACGACGATCTCATTCCACTACACAAAGCGGCTGTCAGACTAGTGGAGTTATTCGAGAGTTTCCGCATCGAGCACGTGCTCCGCTCCAGGAACACCCACGCGGATGCCCTCGCATCCTTGGCAGCCAATTTGGCCTAGCCTTTGGGAACGACCCAAAGGGTCACAGTCGCCAGCCGAAAACTTTTTCGACCCAGAGACGTCCCAGAGGCGAACGCCACTCATCAAACGCCAGATCAGTCTAATCAAGAAGACTGGCGTCTACCGATCATCGACTATATCTTATACGGCATATTGCCTGAAGACGCGAAGGAACGAGAGTCTATCCGATGACGTGCCTCGCGGTTCTACTACGATTCAACCACTAAAACGTTGTATCGGAGGTCATACGATGGCTTATTGCTTCGCTGTCTTTCAAAAGCGGAGGCGCAAGAAGCCGTACGCGAAGCACATGACGGCGTGTGCGGAGCTCATCAGCCCGGACCCAAACTTTGGGATCGCCTACGGAGGATGGGCTACTTCTAGCCTGGGATGGTTACTGACGCAGTCGCTTACGCAAAGTGATGTTACGAATGCCAAATCCACGCCAACTACATACACCAGCCTCCAGAGGACCTGCATCCGACAAGGGCGTCTTGGCCTTTCGAGGCATGGGGGATGGACATAGTTGGGCCAATTTCTCCACCATCGGCGAAAGGCCATCGCTTCATCCTCACGATCACCGATTACTTCTCTAAGTGGGCCGAAGCCATCCCCTTAAGAGAAGTCAAGACTAGCGACGTGATCAAATTCATCAAGCACCATGTCATATACCGATACGGCGTATCCCGGCGTATCATTCATGACAACGGCACACAATTCGTTAGCCACGCCTTCACCAGGTTCTGTGACAAATTCCGAATACAGAACCTCTCGTCCATGGCCTACAACCCTTCAGCGAATGGTTTGGCCGAAGCTTCCGAATACAGAACCTCTCGTCCATGGCCTACAACCCTTCAGCGAATGGTTTGGCCGAAGCTTTCAACAAAACGATCATCAAGATCTTGACCAACCCTTCAGCGAATGGTTTGGCCGAAGCTTTCAACAAAACGATCATCAAGATCTTGACCAAGCTGACTTCCGCTAGCAAGCGTGATTGGAATGAAAAGCTAGGCGAGAGTCTGTGGGCGTATCGTACGACGGTTCGCACACCGACCGGCACCACGCCCTACTCATTGGTATACGGCTGTGAAGCCGTAAGATTCCATCCCTTCGCGTCGTCCTAGCGACAGGGATGACGACTGAGGAAAATCACCAACTTCGACTCGCAGAGCTCGAAGCACTGGACGACAAGCGACTGGAAGCTCAGCAGCACATTGAGTTTTACCAAGCTCGGATGGCCAGGAGCTTCGACAAGAAAGTCAAGCGCCGAGCCTTCAAAGAAGGAGAGCTCGTCCTATCCGTCCGTAGACCAATGATCCTCACTTCCAAGAAGAAGGGGAAATTCCAGTCCAAATGGGAAGGACCATTCGTGGTAGAGACAGTCTACTCGAACGGCGCTTATCACCTCGTCAAACCGAACGGCGATAAGATCATGATGCCTATCAACGGCAAGTATCTGAAGAAGTACTACCCATAGTGCTCCTTCACAAACTCCTACGAGTGCAAGAGTTTAAACTGGCCCTCACACCCTCCAACTGGTACATGAGGCTAAACTGTTCCTACTTTACCCGCTCTGGCGAAAGCCTCTCGCGGAACTCAATCCGCCTATCTTCTCCAATGAGATGGCGGATCCACTAAAGTCGTTCATATCACTACAAACCCATTCAATTCGCCTATCTTCTCCAATGAGATGGCAGATCTACTAAAGTCGTTCATATCACGACAAACACAAACCAATTCGCCTATCTTCTCCAATGAGATGGCGGATCCACTAAAGTCGTTCCAATCACGACATTCCCTATCACGTTAACATTAAACCTCTGACACAATCTACTTACCAATCCTCTTCTAAGGGATGGTGGGTCCTCAAAGTCGTTCCAATCACGACATCCCCTGTCACGTTAACATTAAACCTCTGACACAATCTACTTACCAATCCTTTTCCGAAGAATGGTAGGTCCCCATAGTCGCTCCAATCGCGACAAGACCTCATCAAGTTAATGATCACCTCTGATGATTGGCGCCGTTATTCTTACGAATAACACAGCCTAAGTAATGGCCAACCATGCGACGTGCTATTACTTCTGTCAATAGTCACACTCCTACGTCCCTGAACTATTTGACCTATTCCAGATGTCCTAACATTGCTTTAGGATAACTGATGGGTAGAGTCTACCAGGCGATGACTCCTACCACAATCAATTGTCACATTCCCAAATGACGACAATTGTCGAAGGCGGTTCGACAGACAACCTGTCTGTCGGTTCCCCAGACAACAACTCGCCGAAAGGCGAGTCGAAGTTGAGTTCTTCAGTTGGCCGCGAAGACAAACGTTTGTTCTTTGCTGCAAGCCAAGGGTTACTCTCTTGATCCCATTGGAGCTACAACGCAAAGATCGGAGTTAATCCGATCCCACGCTGTGAGCAACAGAAGGCAAAACGAGAGCCTAAAGTGACTAAGTCCTAAACGGGACAGTCAGAGGCTCGTCAAGTTCGATACAGAAGCCAAAGGCATCCACTGAAAAAAGAATGAAATAGTGCACGCAAGGCGGAAAATGATCAAAACATGAAGCCATTACAGGCCAAAGTTGCGCATACAGTGTTCAAGGTTGCCGTGCAACCGACATCAAATTACAAAAAAAAGGGGG
>NC_033800.1:109662817-109665299 GCF_001876935.1 Asparagus officinalis
CAACGGCTGGGATTCATCACCCCAAGCGATCGAGCGGTCCGAACGCCCTGCGACGCTTCGAACTCGACGCCATTAAAGGCTACTCTCGAGACCCCAAACCGACAGATCGGATTGGGCACGAGAGGCGAAGCGATCGGTCGCTTCACCATAAAGAAGCATTAATGCGCCTGCAGAGTCTTGGCTGGCAAGCACTTGGGCCCGCCGACCGACACGTGGCATGAGTTTCGCCCGCAATTGGATCTCCGACTGTTGGACAAACTCGCTGACTGCTCAAGTCTCGCCTACAGTTCAAACTCGCTGGACAAATCGAGTCGGGTTTCCAATACAAGCCCATTATCATACGGGTTTCGCCCGCAGCATAAACTCGCCAGCCATTGAGTTCCGTTGCCAAGCGAAACTCGCCAGCAAATGAGCTTTGCCATCTACTTGAAATCGCCAACAGTTAAGATTAGCTTCCAAGCGAACATCGCCGCGATCAAGTCTCGCCTGGAAACAAACTCATCAATCAAATGAGTTTCACCATCATAGCAAACTCGCCGTCGCCCTGGTTTCGCCGATAGCATAAACTCATCGGAACAGAGTTTGGCTTCGAAAGTAGACTCGCCGTCGCACAAAGGACTTCGCCCACAACACGAGATCGTCTGCAATTACAGGGCAAAACACTGGAAAGCGATGTATCCAAAGGGTATACGCACAATGAGCGGGCACAAACCTCATTGATGCTTTAAGACAGTACATTTGAACAAAGTTATGGTTTTTGCAATTGCGAAAGTCATAATGTTATGTTCAAAGAAAACAAAACATGCACCCAGTGTTTTAAGACAATACATTTGAACAAAGTTATGACTTCATAAACAAACAAGTCATAAACAAAATGTCTTAACATAATCATAAAACAAAGGTCTCAGTCGAATACGCTGAAAGTGGAGATCTGTTCTTTGACTACCTCCACCCGGCTCGCGTGGTCCTCCCGAGCCTTGTCTTTAGCAGCCTTCCGAATTCGGTCTTCGCGGCTCAACCTGGCGGCAGCTTCCGCCTGGCGCAAGGAGGCGTCGAGTTTCCGCCTCAGCATTCTTACTGACCTTTATAACGTCAGACTAGAGCCCCTTCCACTTCGCCTCCGCCTGTCCTAATTCGGCCCTCAGGCGAGCCATGGTGCGGTTGAGGTCAATAATTTGCTCCTCTAGCAAATGTTGTTGACCGACCCAGAAGTTGGTGACAGACTCCAAATTCGCTATTTCTTTAGAGCGGGTCTCCTGCTCCAGGGCGTCCTGACGCCGGACATGAGCCAGGCAAGACTCCATGTTGGCTTCCGAACCTTCCTGTAGCAAGGTCTCTCACTCTATCATGTGCGGCTCCAAGAGACGAAGTTCACGCACGCAACGGGTGGCAAGATGATTTTCACTCGATCGCCGTAAATCAGCCACGCGATCATAGAGGAACTGCCTGAAGCTGTCGAAACTGCCCATGCCGAGCTCGACAAGGGAAATCGCCTACCTCACAGCGCTCTTGAACTCTTCGATGCGAGCCTGCCAGGACAAGGACTCGGAGGGAGCAGGCTCTTGGCCTGGAGCGAGCGCCACGATGGGCGGGATCTCGAGGCAGGGCTCAGCTCCCGGCTGGGGAGCGGGATCTGAAGCGGCGGAGTTCACGAAACCTTCGGATTCGTCATCCGAAATCAGGATAGGCTCGGCCGCATGCTCCTCGGCAGCCGGCGCCTCCCCTCGATCTGCAAAACACAACAACAACACAGAGAGGAGTCACCACTCAACTCACGCGAAAGTCGAAGCAAGAAGATACCTTCAGCCGCGGTGGCCTCAGCAGCACCTGAAGAAGATGGCTCTTTCCTTTTCCTGGAAACGACCCTCTTCACCTTCGGCGCCATCAGAGGTGTAAGGGAGGCAAGATTTGAGTTTACCCTGTGGGAAGACGATGAAAAGCCTGTAGATCCTCTTAACGGAGGATAAGGGCGTTAAATACCCTGGTCGGTTACCCAAGACTCGATTAGACCGTTCAGGGCTTGAACAGTTAAAGGGTGAGGCCAAAACAGATCGGATCTTACCTGGACGGACGAGATCTGACGGTTCGTGACCACGATCTGCAACAACGGCCCGAATCGGGCGCGAGAGACGAAGAGGCCCACTACGTCGCATTTAATGCAAAACGGCTAGCCCACGTCTCCTTAACTGGCGTACACGTGGATTGACACGTGGCCCACTGAAAGCGGAATCCAGTCGGGACCAGATTCACCGTCAAGACATCTGCAAATCCGCCTGCGGACAAAATCCGCCTGCAGATGAGATAATCTTGCAACAGAAACTCGCTGACAAGAATTCCTCTGCAGATGAGGTTCTCTTACAGTCAAGTTCTGACTAATACATGATTGCAAAAATGGAGCACACACATAAATGACAATAGACCAAAAACAAAAGGGATAATTTCATTCATGAAAAAGAAGTCCTATTACAAGCGGAGAATTAAA
>NC_033800.1:109665871-109668177 GCF_001876935.1 Asparagus officinalis
GCCGCCGACGAAGAAGTGGTCACCTGCAAAGTAGGAGCCTCCCGTTGAAGCGGAGACTCTCGCGCCGATGAGCGATCCCCAGCCGACACTTCCACAGGAGCAGGAGATCCCCCTGTTTGGCCAGACGCGTCCCCAGGAGCCAAATCCTCTTCCTCGCTGGACAATGCCTCATGAACCGAGACATTGTCATCCTCCTCAGATTCGTCCGACTCCCCAGATGAGCGATTCGCCCAAGAATGAGGATCCTCTTTACCTGCGACTTCACGGGCGGGATCAGCTACGAATACACGAAAAGGGGTTAACAGAGACCCCTCGAAAGGGACCCTACTAACGGTCGGGTACGGGAGGAGGAGTAATGCTAAAACACACGCTTACCTGAGCCGATGGGCCTCTCCTCATCTCCAACCTCCTCTTCTTCGTCAGAAGGGATGGAGATCACTTTCTCAATCGCACCTGCATAGGTCCGATGCCAATGTCAAAAGGTATGAGATCAATGTTGCGATCAAAGACACTGTTGCAAAGATTACCTCCTGATGCGGACGCAGAAGCCGCTGGGACTCCCGTCTGTGGCCTCACGCCAGTCTGCGAAGAAGCGTCCTCCGAAGTCGCCAGAGCCGCCCCCAATGCAGCAGAAGAGGCAGGCAGCGCAGCTCCAGATCCAGACATCGCTGCTCCAGGAATGCTTACCTGGGAAGCATTATCCCGGCCTTCCGCCGCTCGGACGGTCTCTGCTGTCTCTTCACCACGGGCCTTCTTAGCCGCCCCCACTTGGGAGCTCTCGGCCGCCGCCTCCCGCTGACGCTTCGAGAGAAGCGATGACGCTTCGAGAGAAGCGAGCTACTCGGAGACAGAAGCGGCGCCCCCATTTGTCCAATGGTCGGACTCTCGACCGGTCTTGGGCGCCCGGATTCTCTTGGTTCACCAGGGGCATCCGGCGAAGGACCGGGGGAAGGAACTCAAACCTCGGGAACCTCGAATTTGTCCAAGCCAGCGTCAAAACCCTCGATGTCCTCAACTGGATCCTCCGAGAATAACTCCCTAGCAGTTTGATGGCCCCTTCGCCTCGAAGAACGGAGAGAGCCCCTGACAGGACGATCACGTTCCGCCAGGCATGAGTTCTGGAACTAGAAATTAGCGGGATTAGCACTAGCACCTCGATACCAGTGGCAATATAGGAGCGTGTGATGTAAATCACTATCCCTCGCAGGTAACTCAAAACGAGCCTGGGTGCCACCAGCATGAGTCCAGAACCATCCCCGAGCGCCATCCACCAGTCCTCCTTCAAAGCGCAGATAGGGATTGTCGTTGCCCACATACAATTGATCGTACCCAAACTGGTGGGCAAACCTGCAGGGGATGTATGGCTCGAGATAGCATGTGGAGCCCGTTCTCAGAATGTGATAACCCGGTCGAATGTTCACCAACCAGCGAAAAGCACCACGAGGGAGGACTGTGTAGTGATCCGCCGTCGGCGCATCCCTGAGATATTCTCCATATCCGCCCCCGCTAAAATAAGGAAAAAAGCGGCGAAAATTGTAATGCCCGAAGTGGGAGAGCGTCTTCCTTGCATCAGGGATGTCCTTGCATTTCTAGGAACACCGCTCCAGGCGCTGGACGAAGGGGATGAACTTATCGCCCTGAGACATCGCCGGGGCGCTCATCAAACATTCGCAATGGTATACGAACCACGCCATCAAGTAGGTGTACGGTAGCCCCACCCTAGGATTGGGAGTCTTGGTAACTACTCCTTCCCCTTCATCGAAGACTGACACGCGGCAGAATTGGGCCGTCAGAGTACGGAGCCCTCGATGAATGCACGCTATCGTCGCCGATACAAGGGAATAAGACTTCCCGTGAGCTAGGCAAACCGCCGGATACACGACCTCCACGGGAAGAGCCTCAAAGGAGTGAGTGGGGATTACGCACCTCTTCAACCATAACATGAGGTACCCCGCGAGCAACGCCTTCCCCGAGATGAGAAACCTCGCCTGATGATGGAATGAGTGAAGGACCGTACCAGACTTAAATCCGCCCTCGTCGCGGTCAAGAGTCATGGTGCTTCCTTCTTTAGCTGTCCTCGCCTCCACTTCGGGCTGGTCGCACGCGCCTAACGGGAGAGCGGGCTTCCCCTTGACATCGTTCCCTGGGAACAGATAATCAGCCCAATTCTTGTGGCTGATCCCCAGGGTCTTCTTCTTCTTCCCTTTGTGATCCGATGCCCCTAAGGTACTCAGGCAGATGTGGTAGTGGCAGAGTAACTCCCACAGAGTCTCAACCGCCAAAGGGGAATGGTTCGACAGCTGATC
>NC_033800.1:109668585-109735127 GCF_001876935.1 Asparagus officinalis
TCGACAATCGAAAACCCTCTCGACATGCTGGGGAGGTAGTAATGAGTCCCCTCTACCGTGCGGAACCACCGGCTCTCTTTGAGCAACAGGGCGGAAGGGTCGGCCATAGCGTCGCCGAACAAAAATTGAGGCTTCGGCAGCTCTGCCCTGTCCTCATCTGTCAGCGCCGCGTTGGTCGTCAGCTCGCGTAATGTCAAGTGATGACCGTCCGTGACTCTCTTTATCAGGCCATGCGGCTTATCGGCGGTGAACACAGGTATTGGAGCCAAAGAGGGAAATCGAGGAGGTGTCGTGTAGCCCGTAGCCCCGGCATGGCCAACGGCCACACCCTCCGGGAAAGCCTCATCGGAAAAGGTCGCTGCAACAAGAAATAAAAAATCAATCGAAACAAAATCCGCTGTAGGGGCAAAATCGCCCATCAAACAGAGGCGGGCGAAATCGCCTGTCGAAAGGGGGAACCCACTTCGAACGAGGTCTATCCGTACAGAGGACACCCCCCTCTAACAAGAAAGGGCCGAACTCGCCTATCGGAAAGGGAGTTCGCCTCTTTCCCGCTGAAGGATTCGCCCGCGGAGACAGTAATCATCCCTTAAGGGTAAATAGAGCAAACCTTGCCCCAAATTGGGGAGGTTACCAAGCATAGTGAACAACACTCATCTCCCTAAATCTGACACCTAAGACCCACAAGAGGTCATCCAGCGAACCCATCGACGTACCTGGGCGCGACTCCAGAGCACCGGCAAGCATGCCGGCGGAGAGACGGTCGGAGTAACGTCCGGGGCCTGTACCCCTCACTTTGCACCTCTTAGATTTCGGAGCCATTGCAGGAGGAAGCGGGAATTCTTTCCGTAGAAGTTCCTTTCGAGATTTGAGAGCGCGATAACTCCCAAAAGAGGAAAATGGCTGGTTTAGAAGGGCGGAGTTGTCCACGTGGCCACGACTGCCCTCGAAAGGCGAAAACCCTAACGAACAAGAAACGTGGCCACGATTAAATTCGACGGTCCAGATCACCCTCAGTACATCGAAGGAACCGGGGTTACATCCGACGGTTAAGTTCGAAAACCACGGCCACGATGCGTCGTGGGGCGAAACACACGAAAATCATGTTGTCAAGTCACGATCGCCACGACCCGACGAGACCTCGCCGCCTTAGCTGGAAGGCACGAAGCTATATCGGTGGACACGTGGCTCATCTCCCGTCAGAACCGGTTCCGCCTCAAAAGGGAGGGATTCCGCTTACAAATACTTGGCTTGACCCCACGAGTCGCGCGAAATTTGCCTCCCAAAGACTAATTTCGCCTTGACGATTCATTCGCCCTCAAAGGTAAAATTACGAATGAAGCCCGTAGATTGACCTCGCTTAAACGGTTAAACCCACGCCTCAGACGGCTAAGGGTTAGAGCAGAAATCTTAGCATTAAGCCTAAGAGAAATGAGGGGAATAGTATGGCTAGCCCGATTCAAACGGTAATCGGTAAAGGCACATCAAACCCGTTGATAGCTGAGGGTTTGCTAAAAATCCTAAAAGAAATCAAATGCGCTTGCTTCGCCAAGAATTTCTTCATTCAAAGTATTCCAGACCACACGCGAGCCAGTTTAGGTCTGAAAACTTTGAAGGGGGTCTTGTAGACGGTAAAAAAAAATACCTCTGATGAGCCTACAGGAAATTCGCCCACAAGAAGTCGCCTACCTAAACCGCATAGCCGTCAAATGTGCTCGATTTAAGAGTCGCCTGAATAATCGACTCGCCTGCACAGCGGAAGTTCGCCTTTCACGCAACTCGCCTGCCCGAGTCCAAAGACGAATCCGCCTGCAAACCTCAAGGCCACTAGTACAGCTGGATATCCGCCACCCCACGTGCTGGGACGGGCCATCCCATCTCTCTCGACCCGAAGGGAGAGAACACGGTACCCCCAGGCCATCAAACGGCCGCTCACAGTGCGAAGGCCTAGACAGGTGTCGAGTCAACCTGAGCATTCATAAATGCGACTCACCTCAGCTGTCTGAGTCAAGAGCTGGATCCGCCGGCACTCGGCAAGTTAGCTAGACCCACTCGAGTACTGTGCACCTACTTCGCCGCCTCTCCTGACCGGAAAGGAGAAAGCACCGTGCTCAAAGCACGCCGGGCGGTCACGCACAGTACGAGTGATCGGACAGACACCTCATCGGTCTGCGAACTCATAAATGCGGTTCATTAATGCTGGTCAAGTCCACTCGGATAGCAGACGGCCGTTGCCTCATATACAAGGATGGGCCTTCCCATTTTAGGTGACAGGACATAAAGCACAATCCCTCGAATGACCATTCATGGTATCGAGGAGCAGCTAGACGTCTCTGAAGAAGATGTGGTCACATCCCATAATTCAAGGATGAGTCAAGCTGTCCCTCTTTCATTTAAAAGCCCCTTCCAGCACACTGGAGGAGAGGTCGCAAACTTAGAGAAAAGAGTTGAGACCAAGCTCTCTGCATAATCTTTGCATTGCAGCATCACTGTTTAGTTCCGAGCTCCGATCGCCGGCGAACTAAGCAGACCCGAACTCCCTCGAGTTGAGCTTCTACTGCGAACTGAAGCTCTCCAGCAACCTCGATCGAACGGTCCAAGGGAAGCAGACTCGACACGAGCATCGAGCGAAGCGTCCTATAGCCACCTAAAGTCCCCACACAAAACAAAGAGGGCATTCCCTCTGCTTCTGTTGTAACCATTTGATTATTAGTTTGTAATAAGCTTTCTTATTAATACAAACGAACACTCCCTGTTCTCGGGAAATCAAATTTACACCATACAATGCTCGAAGAAGCTTTGGCTAAACAACAGGAGAGCTTCAGGTTCGAAATGCAGATTGCCATGCAGAACATGAGAGAAATGCATGACCAACAAATCCAAGCATTGACGAACCAGCAAGCCGAGCCAAGTCGTCGTAACCAGGTTAATCTGGAAGATGAGGACACAAATGCGAATAAGACGCATAATGCCAATAATCCTCCCGTCAATGCAGGGGGGTGGTAATGAGAATGCTGGCGAAAACACAGGTGAAAACTTGAAGATCAAGAACCTCGAGAGCAAAATCAATACATTGATTTCCGCTCAAGAGATGATGAAAACATGCATTCCTTGTTCATACCCAAGAGAATGGGAATCGATCCCCTATCCGGCGAAGTTCAATCTAATTAACTTCATGCCGTTTAATGGGATGGATTCACCTACTCAGCATTTGATTTACTTCAAATCGCACCTGGGGGTTATCTCTGGTAATGAGCCTCTGATGGTGCGGTCCTTCGTTGGCACTCTTCGTGGAGCCGCCTTCGATTGGTATCGCCGCCTCAAGCCAGGAAGTGTGAACAGTTAGGATGATATGGAGACTAAGTTCCTCGCCAACTTCTTCGACGACGACACTGAGATATCCATCGGATCGTTGCTTGACGAGAAACAGAAAGACGGGGAATTGGTTGACACCTTCGTCAAGAGGTTCCGAAACAAGGCGATGAACTGTCGGGACCCGATCACCGATGAATTCATTCTCCAGACTTACCATAACAACCTCGTGCTGGACATGTTGGAAGCAATGGGGACAGCACCGTCCAAGACATGAAAGGATCTGAAGGTCCGAGGAGAGCAAGCTGAGCGATTCCTCAGAAGGAAGAAGGCGGAGAGAGGCCAACAAGCGACGAATGCTCCACAGCAAAATTTCGTCCCACGAGGGAAAGGTAAGGCACATGCTAATGCAGTTGATGCTAATCAAACTTTTCAATTGCAACCGCAGCAACAGCCACACCAACAAGCACCACAACAATCTCGGGGGCAATGACAACAACGGCTGTAGGCATCGAAAATTGCCTATAGGTCTCCGCGAACGGCTCAGTGCTAAGAAAAGATGATGAATGTCATAATCCAAGTCACAGGAGCTTGATTGATGTTGACAAACACATAAAGTGGGTTGACAAACTATGTGAAGCAACGGAGTTTCAGAATAATGAGGATACGAACGGATCGGGAGCCCCGTGTCACTTACAAAAGATGAAATACCCTTCATGTCTCATTTATTCCACAGATGATATAATTATTGGAACTTATAGAACTCCTCATCGGCTTTCCAACGCACTTTGAATCGCTTAAATCCGAGTTCGGATGAAAAAGTTATGGCGAAAATGGACAAGTGTGCAAAACAAAATGTCTCAGCCCGAGCCGAGACACCCAAGGGTGTCTCGGAACTTGTGGAGCTATTTTAACCATGATTCGTTTTGAATCTGAAGAAACTCAAAACAGGAAAGTTGTAGATATTTTTGTCAACTTTCTAACCCATCTAGAATCAGGTCATTTGGAGGTCATATGAGGAAGTTATGCCTAAAATAGCGCCGAGACACCCAAAGGTGTCTCGGACCTGGCCGAGACACCCAAAGGTGTCTCGGAACTTGTGGAGCTGTTTTGACCATAATTCGTTTTGAATCTGAAGAAATTCAAAACAGGAAAGCTGTAGATATTTATGTTAACTTTCCATCTGGAATCAGGTCATTTGGAGGTCATATTAGGAAGTTATGCCTAAAATAGCGCCGAGACACCCAAAGGTGTCTCGGACCTGGCCGAGACATCCAAAGGTGTCTCGGAACTTGTGGAGCTGTTTTGACCATGATTCGTTTTGAATCTGAAGAAAATCAAAACAGGAAACTTGTATATATTTTTGTCAAATTTCCAACCCATCTGGAATCAGGTCATTTGGAGGTCATATAAGGAAGTTATGACTAAAATAGCGCCGAGACACCCAAAGGTGTCTCGGACCTGGCCGAGGCACCCAAAGGTGTCTTAGAACTTGTGGAGCTGTTTTGACCATGGTCCCGTTAGAATCTGAAGAAACTCAAAACATAAAAGTTGTAGATCTCTTTGTCAGCTTTCCCACACATCTTGAATCACTCAAATACGAGTTCAGATGAAAGAATTAGAGCCAAAATACTAAATAGGGTACAGACTGTCTCGCACAGGTGCGAGACACCCCGAGCTGTCTCGCACTTGGGACGTGTTTTTGACGGTTTTCGATCAGATTTAACCGCTCCGTTATCCCCTCAAGCCTATAAATACAAGCCTTAGGCCTCATTTTTTGAGAGGCTGGAATTAACCGCTCCGTTATCCCCTCAAGCCTATAAATACAAGCCTTAGGCCTCATTTTTTGAGAGGCTGGAATTCTGGTGCCGCGGCGAAGCCCTGCCGAATTGAAGACTTAAAGTGCACAGATTTCAAGAGAGGATGAGGAGAGATCGGATCTAGTTCTTCAACGCAAGAGAGAGAGATTCGTCAGATCTACATCACTCGTATCCAATCCTTAGTATTATCCCGTTGTGGTAATTCTAAGAAGAGCAATTATCTCGCTTTTATCGAGATAAGCGCTACAGTTTTCTCGATCCCTTCGCAGATAGACGAAGCTCTGCCCAATTTTTCAGAAATCAGATCTGATCGACGGTGGTCCACGGATAAACCCTGGCACAGGCAAAGACACCCACGCAAGCAGAAGACCGATAAACGATCTCTGCATTTGTTTGATAAAGTTGTAAACTTTTTATTTTCATTGTGTAAGAAGATCTTATAAAAAGATCAACTTTTCTTTTATTTTATTCGAGTTTATTGTAACGACTAAAGTTGTAATAGATTCAATAGCAATGAAAACATCAACTTTCACAGCAAACAAACTGGCGACCACAGTGGGAGCCAACAGCTTCGCTGCCGGAGCTGTCGTGCCGTAGCCGATGATCAAGATCCCGATGCTCGAAGAGGTCGAATACGAGTTCTACCAGCAAAAGTTCGAGGACTATGTCTCCTCCTCCTCCAGATCTGCCTCTCCTTGCAGGTGCAGGAAGGCCTCCTCCTACAGGAAGATCCACTGGTCTTCAGATCTGAAGACCCAAGAAGACGATCTCTCCGCCGTCGCTGTTGTAGTTACACTTCGCAACGATCCGCCGGCTTCCAAAGAAACCAGATCCAACGTTCGTGATAACTCCTCGAAAGTCAAGGAGTTGCCCGTTGAATGTGCACCAGTGTTGACGAAGAGGGCTCGTCAAAGGCGCTGTCAACATCTCGTGCGTCAATTTACCAAGGCTTTGGAGCCTGTTGACCGGATCTGCTATGATGCGGATCTAAAACGTAGAAGGCGCAAAGTGTTCCAGCAACAAGCTTTGGGAACCTCCTCCCAATCACCTACTAACGAATGGGTTCGTGTCAAACGAACCCGTTCAACTCTTGAGGAGCGTATCCACAAGCGTCGCGCACTGTTAGCGCAGACGAGGATCCTTGTACGGAATGCACAGGAGTTACAGAAAGGAAAGGTGGTCAAAAAGCCACCAAGATCTAAGCAAGGTTGGATGCCAAAGGCCAAATTAGCGCCTAAGGCAAAAGCATCCGAGGCTGCTCTCAGGCCTTTGTCAACTCCAGATCCCGTTCCTATTGCTCTCGCACCTCCGGCGAAGCCCTATGACAGCATGGATCTCCTCAAATCTAGAGTCCCATTGAAGGATTGCATTAGTGCTCTACCTGAGGATCGAGGCAAAGCACCTATTAAAGAATGCTTGGGACCATTGAAGGAACCCCGAGCAAACATCCGGACTGGGGGTCGTACGCAAGGGGTGCGTGTAGAAAATTAGGAGCCCGTTAAGGTTTCACCCTCACAAAGGTGTGATTCCAAGCGTGTGACTCCTGTAGACGCCAACAAGGCGATGTTTATTCAGATGAAAACGCGTCAGATAGAAGAATGCGTTATACCTGAGAATTCATGTAAACAACCGATAGGTCGCTCTGACCGCAACGTCGATGAGTTGTATTATCGGGCTGGGGGTACGAATAAATCTCGAAAGAGAAGTACCCGGGAAGTGGACTCTCACTGTCCGTGTAGTAAAATTATCAGGGCAGTATTATCAGCGTGTAGCTGCCCCAAGACCACTTCACGGAGGGTCTCGATATTTGAGAGGATCTCCACTGAAGCATCAAAGTCCAAATCGAGGCGTTTCCACCAAAGAGGATCGGTTGCTCGAGATGATGAATTCCCAGAAGTTACCATCAACATGGTCAATAAGGGAAAATCTCTGATTGTTTCAAGTGGTTCCGACCCTAATTTCTCTCCAGGAAGCAGAGTCAATTCGGGAATAGCTCAGCTTCAGCTAGAAGCCGTCGGATATAACGATTACCATGGGATCCATGAAGGAATCCATTCCGATGACGAACTCTCAGATTCTTATTCCGCACTCGCCTCCGACGATACAACGTCTAGCATAGGACAAGCTCAGGAAGTGTTCATGATCAACACCGAGCAAATAGCCAAAATCATTGAGGATGCTCTAGCCAAGCAGAAAGAAGCATTCAAAATCGAAATGGAAATGGCTATGCAGGAGATGAGACAAATACACGACCAACAAATTCGAGCTTTGTCGAATCAGCTAGGTGAGTCCAACCGTCACAGCACTGCTAACCAAGCAGGTAGCGATTCAGATGTGGATGAACACAACGCTGGGGGTGATCCCACTGAAGACAATAATACTGGGGTTGGTCCCACCAAAGATGACAATGCTGGGGGTGGCCCCGTTATTCCTTTCAGGAATTGTCCAAAACAGGATATAGATGAGGACAAAAAGATGAAGGATCTCGAGAGCAAAATTGATGCCCTGATGTCTGCTCAAGAGGTAAAGAAGACCGGCATTCCGTGTCCTTACCCGAAAGAATGGGAAATCGATCCCGCTACCTCAAGCCCGGAAGCATCAACCGCTGGGAGGACCTGGAAAGCATGTTCCTCGCTCATTTCTTCGATGATGACGCCGAAGTGTCGATCAGGACACTCTTCGATGAGAAACAAAAAGACAGAGAGTCGGTGGATACCTTCATCAAACGCTTTCGCAATCAGGCAATGAACTGCAAGGATCCCGTCACGGAGGAATTTGTCTTACAAACCTGTCATAATAACTTGTCCGTTAACATATTGGACGTTATGGGAGTAGAGCCGCTCAATACCTGGAAAGAGTTGAAGGTGCACGGAGAACAGGCCGAACGCTTCCTCAGAAGGAGGAAGGTCGAAAGAAACCAACCGATGACTAACCCTCTGATATATGAGTCTAAACTGTTTCCTACCGTTGATGGGAAGTTCCTGGAGAATGTTACGCTAATATTCTTAAGGATAACCCGGTCATGTAACGGAGTACAAAGTCAGACCCAGTTCCAAGAAAGAAGCTGGGGGTGGATGATTCATGTAATGGGAAGTTCCCAGAAGAACGCTATATGTAATTTTCTTAGGGATAACCCGATAATTACGAACAAGGTGATAAACACTAAACCCCCACTATGATTTGTACTTCCACTCTCACTGTCTACCTGGTCAAACCTTCCTATAGTTAGGACCACAACCAAAGTCCCCTCTCGATTCCTTCCATGAACGAGAGGTCCACTTTCAAATTGAACGATCAAGCCTATAAAAGGTAAGATCGTCTCAAACCTCCCACTTCCACTGCTTCCTTGGTCAAACCTATAAAAGTTAGGGCCACAACCAGATTCTCCTCTCGATTCCTTTCATGAACGAGAGGTCCACTTTAAATTGAGCAATCAAACCTATAAAAGTTAGGATTGTCTCCAACTTACTTAGTCAAACCTGCAGATAGTTAGGACTAAGATTGAGTTATCCTTTTCGATAAACGAAAGACTTCCATCTTTTCCTTTTTCCACCAAACCTATAAAAGTTAGGGTCGAAATTGGGCTTTCTCCTCAATAAATGAGGGACTCTTTTTGGATCGAATGACCAATCCTATAAAAGTTAGGGTCGTTTGAATCTTTCCGATTCTCGGAGTGGAGATCCCACTCTTAGTTTCATCATTTCGGATTCTGAGGGTGGAGATCCCACCTTGAGTTTCCTTTCCAACTGGAGATAGAATATAAAATTCTTCCTCTTCAGTGCCGGGAGATAGAATATAAAATTCTTCCTCTTCCATTTTCCAGTCCGTCTTTACCCTGAGAAAAGACACAATTCCCAACTTCCAATCCGTGCACTTTGTGCACGGGGAATTTTATCTCAACTCCTAAATAGAGATAAGCCTACGCCTAACACGCGTTGCCGGTTTAGTCTTTCACCGATTGAAAAAGACACCAGAATCCAGTCTGGGGAATTTTATCCCGAAGCCTAAGCAGGGATAAGCCAACGCCTAACACGCGTTGCCGGTTTAGTCTTTCACCGATTGAAAAAGACACCAGAGTATAATTCTGGGGACTTTCATCCCGAATCCTAAGTAGGGATGAGTCAACGCCTAATACGCGTTGCCGGATGCCATATTCCCGTAAGAAATGGCGAAGTCTATGTATTCAAAATCATAGCATTAAGTCTAAGAGAAGCAATTCTCTTAGCACAACGTTACATGTGAAACGGGTTTTAATAATTCACATGCTAGCCCGATTCAAACGGTAATCGGTAAAGGCACGTCAAACCCGTTGATGGCTGGGGGTTTGCCAAAAATCCCAAAGCCTATGTCTAACACACATGGCCGGTTAGTCTTTGACCGTAAAAAGGACAAAAGACCACATATTCAACATTGTGGCAGGTTGTTATTAATAACACCATAATCCGTGCCTCACACGCACGGGGAATTTTATCCCGAAGCCTAAGTAGGGATAAGTCAATGCCTAGCACGCGTTGCCGGTTTAGTCTTTCACCGATTGAAAAAGACACCAGAATCCAGTCTGGGGCATTTTATCCCGAAGCCTAAGTAGGGATAAGTCAACGCCTAACACGCGTTGCCGGTTTAGTATTTTACCGATTGAAGAAGACACCAGAATCCGAGGCTGGGGACTTTTATCTTGAATCCTAAGTAAGGATAAGTCAGCGCCTAACACGCGTTGCCGGGTAGTCTATTCCCGTGAGAAAGACGAAGTCTACGTATTCAATATCGTAGCACTAAAAGGGTTAACTATTTTAGCTTAACATCACATGTGGAACGGACTTAAATAATCTGCATGCTTGCCCGACTCAAACGGTAGTAGGTAAAGGCTCATCAAACCCGTTGATGGCTGAGAATTTGCCAAAAATTCTATAAATGCGAGTCATTGACGCACCAACTCCACTGGTTGGTCTCGTGACTTGAGCACCCAACAAATTCAGGATAAAAATCCACACATGCAGATGAATCAGCTTTTACAGATTGGTCCTGCAAACCCTCCACAAAACTTCAGCCGAATCTTCACAAAACCCCCCACAAAATTTCAGCCGAATTTTCACAAAACCCCCCAAAGATTTTGGCCAAAAACCTCTCTCTTGAAAATTCAAGTGTGAAAAGGGTTAATTCAAATGGGGGGGACCATAAACCTCTCTCTTGAAAATTCAAGTGTGAAAAGGGTTATTTCAAATGGGGGGGACCATAAACCTCTCTCTTGAAAATTCAAGTGTGAAAAGGGTTAATTCAAATGGGGGGGACCATAAACCTCTCTCTTGAAAATTCAAGTGTGAAAAGGGTTAATTCAAATGGGGGGACCATAAACCTCTCTCTTGAAATTCAAATGAAAGAGGGACTAAAAGACGAAACGGAGGGGACCACTAAGGGGGAGACACCACTAGGTGTCTCGGCAAAACCGAGACACCTCAAGGGTGTCTCGGCTTTGCCGAGACACCTCATGGGTGTCTCGGCAATGCCGAGACACCCCTTTGGTGTCTCGGCCTTGCCGAGGCACCCAAGGGTGTTTTGCCCGAGTTTTGACCCCCGCGCGACAGTTTTTTTTTTTACCCCCCAATATTTCCACAAAAGTTGATTTTCCCGCGCCGATGATTGAAAATATGGGTGAACTTCATACATCAACTTCCGGCGGTTCCAAAACCCTAAGGCGGACGCCGGTCAACGCGTAACCTTAGGTCAACGCCGGTCAACGCGTTGCGATACATCAACTTCCGGCGGTTCCAAAACCCTAAGGCGGACGCCGGTCAACGCGTAACCTTAGGTCAACGCCGGTCAACGCGTTGCGACAAAAGTCAACACGTGGCAACGAAAGTCAACACGTGACGACAGAAGTCAACCCACGCGGTTCAAAACCCTAAGGTGGGCGCCGGTCAACGCGTAACCTTAGGTCAACGCCGGTCAACGCGTTGCGACAAAAGTCAACACGTGGCGACGAAAGTCAACAAGAAGTCAACCCACGCAGTTCAAAACCCTAAGGTGGACGCCGGACAACGCGTAAACCTTAGGTCAACGCCGGACAGCGCGTTGCGACAAAAAGTCAACCCCCAGTGATTCAGAATCCCAGGTCAACACGATGCGACAGGGATAGCAAGTTCAAAAGTCAACCAAATGACACGAGCTCCAAGTCAAGCAAACTAAGGATGGGATCTTCATTTCACAAAGCAAGTATGCGAAGGAATTGGTGAAGAAATTCAAGTTGGAGAATTCTAAGCATGCGCCTACTCCCATGAGTACTAGTGTTAAGCTTGATGCGGATGAGAGTGGTGAAGATGTGGACCAAAAACTATACCGAGGTATGATAGGTAGTCTTCTTTATCTCACCGCTAGTAGACCCGACATCATGTTTAGTGTATGTGCATGTGCACGTTTTCAAGCGTCTCCAAAAGCATCTCATTTAATTGCGGTTAAAAGGATCATTAAGTATGTTAATGGAACTTTTAACCTTGGTTTGTTTTATCCAAAAAGCACCACTTTTGATTTATATGGTTTTTGTGATGCCGACTTTGCCGGATGTAAGGTAGATCGCAAGAGTACTAGTGGAACATGCCAATTCTTAGGAAATTCCCTTGTTTCTTGGGCTTCCAAGAAACAAAATTGTGTTGCATTGTCCACTACGGAAGCGGAATACATTGCCGCCGGCTTATGTTGTGCTCAAGTTTTATGGATGAAACAAAGTTTAGTTGACTATGATTTGAATTTTCAAAATATTAAAATCTTTTGTGATAACACAAGTGCCATAAATATTTCCAAAAATTCGGTTTTGCATTCTAGAACTAAGCATATTGACGTGCGCCATCATTTCTTACGCGATCATGTAGAGAGACAAGATGTATCCCTAGTATTTGTTGACACCAAATCTCAACTAGCGGATATATTTACTAAGCCTCTTGGAGAGGATGATTTTTGTCGCATAAGAAATGGTTTGGGCTTATGCACTATGTGAAAGTTCTACATTGCTTGCTTGATTAGTTGCATTTTGCATTTGGCATTTCTCTTTACCCCATTTTTGATGGTGACAAAGGGGGAGAGAAATCTCCTCATTTGTTGCATATATTTAGGGGGAGCTCATAGATAGGGGGAGCACCTATCTATAAGCTATTTCATTTTTGCTCTTATATAATGGTTGGTTGTCATCATCAAAAAGGGGGAGATTGTTAGCCCTTATGTTTTGATGATGTTCTTACAACCACCATTATCGGTACTAATGGCTTATTGAGTGTAAATGTAGTAAAATCATTTGTCAAGCTCGTTAGTGCCATTAATGGAGGATGGATGGAATATATGCTACAACGAAGATATCCAAAGGAGGAGGAGGCCAAGAGATGAAGCAACGTTATTTCAAGAACGTCAAATTCGATTAAAAGCTTCATCCGATTCAAGCTATATCAAAGCTCAAGTATATTGCTCTCTATATGAGGATATTAGCTTTCTTTTGTTTTTCTCTCTAGTGCTAGAATGTAGGCAAAGAGTTACTGAGTTTACTTGAAGCTATTGGGAATCACACACACGTTTTTAAACTTGTGCTTTTAAGCGTTTTTCACAAAATACTATTTTTCACAAGTTTGAGTACCTATCTGCAAAATTCTTTTTCCAAGCAGTTTGTTTTTAGTATTAAAAACATTTTACAAAGTTTCAGAATTTTCAGAGGTCAAATGAATATTTTGGAAATATTTCAACTTGGTCAAATAACCTGATTTCAGAATATGTCAGAAATCGGTCGACCGGTCCGGTCGACCGATCCGATGACCTTTCTTCACTATGTCTCCAGAGTGTTGTCGGTCGATCGATACGGTCGACCGAATTTCTCAACCCTTAATCGGTCGACCGTGCCGGTCGACCGATGAGTCTCTGGATGTTTTGTCAAAACTCCTTAGCTGCTGGCGGTCGACCGATTTTTTCGGTCGGTCGACCGAAGGTATTTTTCGGTCGACCGATATTTTCTTCGGTCAACCGATTTTTGCCTCTGTTCAGCCGCGACTTTTTTAAAACGGTCGTTTGCCTCGAACCCTGTGCTTTCACTTGTTAGTGATTGGCACAGTCTGTGATGAGGGTCTGAAGAAGAGATTATTATCTCATTTGGGTAGATTTGTTTTTGTTTTAAAATGATTTAAACTTTCCTATAAAATCCCCAGACCTCTTCTTCTTCCTCTAAGCCCTAACGTTTGAAAACCAGAGAGCTTTTTCTGTTTCCTGAGAAAATTTTCAAAACTCTGTTTTTCTTTCTGTTTCAAGTGTGTTTCACTTCCCAGCTTCAGTACTCTTCTCTTTGCTATAGGGGCTTGTGTAAAGAGAGGTTCTTGCTTGTTTTTTCTTCTGCTGCTGTGTGGTTGAGATCTGTGGAGATCTACTGTGAGGGAGTGTGATCTGTGAGATCAAACTGTGTAGTGAGAGAGAGATCTTGTGGGATCGCTGTGTAGACGAAGTTCCGGCTTCCAAACCGGATGTGTTAGTGGATTTCTCCTCGAGAGTGGGGAGCGGGGACGTAGGTCAGCGGGCCGAACCTCGTTAACACATCGCGCGTCAAGGATAACGATTCCTAACTCTATCTCTTTCTATTTGATTGCACTTCTGTTTTGTGGTTTGCTTGTGCTGAGTTTTAAATTGCATATTAGAGCCTCTTGACCCTAATCACCCCCCCTCTAGGGTCCAACAATTGGTATCAGAGCTTGGTCTCTATATCAGTTTTTGGTTTAACAACCTTAGAGAAAAGATCTAATGGAGGCCTCTTTGAATATGCATATGCTAGAAGGACAATCCACAACTAGACCACCTCTCTTCACCGGCACTAATTTTGCTTATTGGAAGGCTAGGATGAGAATTTACCTTCGTTGCATAGACCTTGACATTCTAGAGCTCATAGAAGAGAAATATGAAGAAAAGTCCAAAGTCGGGAACATGACCGATGGAGAAAGGCACCTAGCTAATCTCAACGCTAAGGCTATGAACGCCTTAATTTGTGGTCTTTCCCCTAATGAATATAATAGAGTTTCCACGTGTGCAACCGCATACGAAATTTGGGTAAAATTATGTGTCACACATGAAGGAACCCCCCAAGTTAAGGAATCTAAGATTAGTGGACTTATGCATGATTATGAGCTATTTAAAATGCTTCCAAATGAATCCATTGATGCTATGTTTTCTCGTTTTACTAATATCATCAATGAATTACATGGTCTAGATAAGCAATTATCCATTCAAGAGATGAATTACAAGATACTTCGCTCCTTGACTCCGACATGGGAACCCAAGGCTACGGCCATTGAGGAAGCTCATGACCTCACTACCTTAGCTCTTGATAGCCTCATCGGAAAGCTCAAAGTGCATGAGAAGAAGCTCAAGGGGAAGGAAAAGGAGGAAGTGTCATCACGCGAAGTTGAGGAGCCGTCACCAAAATTGAAGACCATAGCTCTCAAGGGAGCTAGTGACAACTCATCTTCGTCGTCGGAGAGTGAAGTTGATTTTTCTAGAGAAGTGGCTCATCTCTCTAGAAGAATCTCTAGACTTATCAAAATGAACAAAAAATTTAATCCCCGATCTAACAACAAGTTTTCATCTCGTGTAGGAAAATGCTTTGAATGCAACGAACCGGGTCACATCGCTAAGGATTGCCCCAAGCTCAAAGAAAAGTACATGAAGTACAAGAAGAAGAAGGCTATGTATGCCGGATGGGAAGAATCCGAACCAAGTGACTCGGATAGTGATGAAGAAGGAGCCAAACTTGCTCTTCATGACCCAAATGTTTGTTTCATGGCAAATGAACATGAGGTAATATCCGAGGCCGAAAGTGAATCTTTCTATATGCAATGTGACATAGCTATGGCTTTAGAAGAGTTGAACTTTGAATTTAAAAGAATGTCTAAAGAATACTCTTCTTTTAAAAAATTGCATGCCTCTTGTGATATTAAGCTAGAACAACTAACAACCTCTCTTGCTCTTAAAGATGAATTGCTAGGAGATCTCGATTTCGAGAACAAGCAATTAAGATCAAAGATTGAAAAATTAGAAATTGAGGGTTGTAGAACTAGACCCACTCATGCTTATGACAACTACAATCACCATGGTAGAAATAGGTTTTATGGTTCTAACATTCGTACATACAAAAGAAATTTTGTATGCACCTATTGTATGAGACATGGACACATTTCTACTCATTGTAGAATTAAAGACAATGAAGATTTTTATGGTTTGATATGGGTACCCAAAGGTACCAAGACTACTAACCACCAAGGACCCAAGACATGGGTACCTAAAGCTACTACACCTTCATCTTCTTCTTTTGTAGGGAACGTCACGGCAACGACGTAAGGAGATGTGGTACCTTGATAGTGGTTGCTCACATCATATGACGGGCAACAAAGAGTTATTTGCAACCCTATCAAGGATTGAAGGAGGCAATGTCTCCTTCGGTGGTGGTGAGAAAGGTAAAATCATTGGTATCGGGTCTATTGGTAAGAAACCCTCACCCACAATTGAAGATGTTTATTTAGTAAGTGGTTTGAATCATAATCTTCTTAGCATTAGCCAATTAAGTGATAAAGGTTTTGATATTTCTTTTAAACCGGATAAATGCATCATTAGTATGGATGGAAAAATTGTTTTTATTGCAAATCGCAAGTCTAATGTTTACATCTTTGAGATGAATGAGTTAGTAAATCAAGATGTGAAGTGTCTTGCGGCAATTGATGAAAATCCTTGGATTTGGCACAAGAGACTTGGACATGCAAATATGGAGTTAATATCAAAATTGTCTAAGAGAAATCTTGTGAGAGGATTACCTAGCTTGCACTTCATCAAAGATACCACATGTGAGGATTGTGTTAAAGGTAAACAAACAAAATCCTCTTTCAAATCCATCAATGAGGTATCAACTTCTAAACCCTTGCAATTACTTCATCTTGATTTATTTGGTCCTATGCGTGTTACCTCTCTTGGAGGCAAACACTATGTTTTTGTGATTATTGATGATTTTTCTCGTTTTACATGGACAATATTTCTTGCAAAGAAAAATGATTGTTTTGAAGAATTTGCTAATCATGTTAAAAGAATTGAAAATGAAAAGGATTTGAAAGTTGTTAAAATAAGAAGTGATCATGGTGGTGAATTTCAAAATGAATTTTTCTATGATTTTTGTGCTCATCATGGTATAACTCATATGTTTTCCGCTCCTAGAACACCACAACAAAATGGTGTTGTTGAACGGAAAAATCGTACCATACAAGAGATGGCACGTACTATGTTAAATTCATTTGATTTGCCCAAATATTTTTGGGCCGAAGCTGTCAATACGGCTTGCCATGTTTTAAATCGTGTTTTGATTAGACCAAAGCTTAAGAAAACTCCATATGAACTTTTTTTATGGAAAAACTCCTTTTATTGGTTATTTTCGTATCTTTGGTTGTAAATGTTTTATTTTAAATACAAAAGATCACCATGATAAATTTGATTCCAAAATTGATGTTGGTATTTTCTTGGGTTATGCACCTCGAAGTAAGGCTTATAGGGTCTTCAATAAACGAAGTCTCGTTGTTGAAGAATCTATAAACGTTACTTTTGATGAGACTAATGTTGGTTCTCAAGTTTTTCTACCTAGGAAAGATGATGATGATGATGTTGAGGGAGGATTGGACCTATTGCAAATCAAGATGATATTGAGGGAGGATTGGACTTGTTGCAAATCAATGACACTCCCTCTATAGAAGTTCAAAAGGATGTAGATAGCACCAATGCTCAAGAACAAGTTGAACCACCTAAAGCTTGGAAATTCACATCAAATCATCCAAAGGAGCAAATCATTGGGAGTCCTTCAAAAGGAGTTATTACTCGCTCAAAAGCCTTGAGTGAGTGTGGTAATGTTGCATTTCTATCTCAACTAGAACCTAAAAAGGTTAATGATGCTTTAAATGATGAATTTTGGGTTTTGGCTATGCATGAAGAATTAAACAATTTTCAAAGAAATGAAGTTTGGAAGTTAGTTCCTAGACCTAACAATGCTAGTGTTATTGGTACAAAATGGGTTTTTAGAAACAAACTTGATGAACATGGCATTGTTACTAGAAATAAAGCTCGTTTGGTTGCCCAAGGATACAATCAAGAGGAGGGCATAGACTATGATGAAACCTTTGCACCGGTTGCAAGGTTGGAATCTATTAGGATGTTTTTGGCATTTGCTAGCTTTAAAAATTTCAAACTATTTCAAATGGATGTTAAAAGTGACTTCTTAAATGGTTTTATAGAAGAGGAAGTGTATGTTGAGCAACCCCCTGGCTTTATTGATCATGTTTTTCCTAATCATGTTTACCGGGTACAAAAAGCTTTATATGGGTTGAAACAAGCTCCTAGAGCTTGGTATGCTCGCCTCTCTAGTTTTCTTATTGAAAATGGTTTTTCAAAAGGATCAATTGATAACACTCTTTTTATGAGAAAAAGGAAAAATGATTTCATTTTAGTTCAAATATATGTGGATGACATTATTTTCGGTGCTACTAATGAATCCTTGTGCAAGGAATTTTCTAAAGTAATGCAGGATCACTTTGAGATGAGTATGATGGGAGAGCTTACATTCTTTCTCGGGCTCCAAGTCAAGCAAACTAAGGATGGGATCTTCATTTCACAAAGCAAGTATGCGAAGGAATTGGTGAAGAAATTCAAGTTGGAGAATTCTAAGCATGCGCCTACTCCCATGAGTACTAGTGTTAAGCTTAAGCTTGATGCGGATGAAAGTGGTGAAGACGTGGACCAAAAACTATACTGAGGTATGATAGGTAGTCTTCTTTATCTTACCGCTAGTAGACCCGATATCATGTTTAGTGTGTGTGCATGTGCACGTTTTCAAGCATCTCCAAAAGCATCTCATTTAATTACGGTTAAAAGGATCATTAAGTATGTTAATGGAACTTTTAACCTTGGTTTATTTTATCCAAGAAGCACCTCTTTTGATTTATATGGTTTTTGTGATGCCGTTTTTGCCGGATGTAAGGTAGATCGCAAGAGTACTAGTGGAACATGCCAATTCTTAGGAAATTCACTTGTTTCTTGGGCTTCCAAGAAACAAAATTGTGTTGCATTGTCCACTACGGAAGCGGAATACATTGCCGCCGGCTTATGTTGTGCTCAAGTTTTATGGATGAAACAAAGTTTAGTTGACTATGATTTGAATTTTCAAAATATTAAAATCTTTTGTGATAACACAAGTGCCATAAATATTTCCAAAAATTCGGTTTTGCATTCTAGAACTAAGCATATTGACGTGCGCCATCATTTCTTACGCGATCATGTAGAGAGACGAGATGTATCCCTAGTATTTGTTGACACAAAATCTCAATTAGCGGATATATTTACTAAGCCTCTTGGAGAGGATGATTTTTGTCGCATAAGAAATGGTTTGGGCTTATGCACTATGTGAAAGTTCTACATTGCTTGCTTGTTTAGTTGTATTTTTTATTTCTCTTTACCCCATTTTTGATGGTGACAAAGGGGGAGAGAAATCTCCTCATTTGTTGCATATACTTAGGGGGAGCTTATAGATAGCGGGAGCACCTATCTATAAGCTACCTTTTTTTTTTTTTTGCTCTTATATAATGGTTGGTTGTCATCATCAAAAAGGGGGAGATTGTTAGCCCTTATGTTTTGATGATGTTTTACAACCACCATTATCGGTACTAATGGCTTATTGAGTGCAAATGTAGTAAATTCATTTATCAAGCTTGTTAGTGCCATAAATGGAGGATTGGATAGAACATACGCTATAACGATGATATCCAAAGGAGGAGGAGGCATAATGATGAAGCAATGTTATTTCAAGAACAACAAATTCATATAGAAGCTTCATCAAAATTAAAGCTATATCAAGACTCAAGAACTTTATTCTATGTGAGGATATTAGCTAGTTTTTATTTTCTCTCTAGTGCTAGAATGTAGGCAAAGAGTTATTGACTTCACTTGAAGCTATTGGGATATCACACACACGTTTTCATACTTGTGTTGTTTTCATACTTATGTTTTTAAGCGTTTTTCACAAAATACTATTTTTCACAAGTATGAGGACCTATCTGCAAAATTCTTTTTCCAAACAGTTTGTTTTTAGTATTAAAAACATTTTACAAAGTTTCATAATTTTCAGAGGTCAAATAAATATTTTGCAAATATTTTAGTTAAGTCAAAAATTAGTTTCTACAATGTATCAGAATGCGGTCAACCGGACCGGTCGACCGCACATATGATCATTCGTTACTGGGCTCCAGAGACGTCGTCGGTCGACCAGTGCGGTCGACCGAAATCTCGATTTCTATATCGGTCGACCGCGCCGGTCGACCGATGATGGCTCTGCTTGTTTTCTGGGTTTTCAAAGTTGTTCGCGGTCGACCGAATTTTTGGTCGGTCGACCGAAGTATTTTTTTCGGTCGACCGAAAATCCCTTCGGTCATCCGAAATCTTCTTCGGTCAGCCGTGACTTTTTTTCAAACGGTCAATTGCCTCGTGTGCTGTGCTTACACTTAACCGTGTTTGGCACAGTCTGTGGTAATGGTCTGAAAAGGAGATTATTTTCTTAATTAGGAAGATTGAGTTGTGTTTTTAAAATGTTTAATCTCTTCTATTTAAACCCTTTCTCCTTCATCTTCCCAGTAGCCCTAACGTTTGCAAAAACCAGAGAGAGATGTTGTCTTCCTGAGAAAAATTTTCAAACCTGTTCTCTGTGTTTTTCTCTGTGGTTTTGTGTGTGTTCACTTCCCAGCTTCAGTAATCCTTCTCTTTGCCATAGGGGTTGTGTAAAGAGAGAGTCTTGCATCTTTTCTTCTACTGTGTGAGTGAGATCTTGTGTAGATCAACTGTGAGGGAGTGTGATCTGTTGAGATCAAATTGTGTAGTGAGAGTGTAGGCGTATAAAACTGCCTATAGGTCCCTTAACACAGCTCGACAACGCCGATTCGACGAACCGACCATCGGGCGACGTATGCAGACACGATTGTTAGTCCACAACGCCGAAGCCAAGCGATATGCAATGAAGCGGATTAACGAGGCTACTAAGCTAATGAACCGCACGCAAACAACGGAATAAATCCACTCGCGTGCGGAATCAAGCTAACGGGTTGAAGAGTCAACGAGTCATCCAACCAAGGGCGGACTCGGACGAATCACGATCGAATCAAGATCAGTTACGGACTCGAACTCAGAAGTGGATTTACTGCCAAAACAGGAATCGGATCTACTGCCAAATCAGATCAACAAATCAGAAGTCCGAATCAACCACGAAACCGGACAAAACAACAAAACCCAACACCAAGGGTGGACTCGGACCCGAACCGCACCATCCTCTAGGTGCTCGCGCCAAAGCGAAGCACCTTGAGGCGGCCTCCGACCGTGAAGTGTGCGGCACCTTATGTGCCGCGCAGCATAGTGAAGGCTGGCCCTATAAATTAGGAGAGCGTGGTTCATTTGTTCAAGGGTTTGGATTTTTGAGAGCGCCGATAAGCCCTGCTGATTGAAGTGACTTCAGATCTAAAAAAAAGATCCAAGCTTTAGGCACTTCGAGGACTTGTTCATCCCATAGTTCTGGTGCTCACTCGCGATCTGTCAACACCCAAATAAGGCAAGAGTTCGAGAGGATGGATCTTCAGATCTACGCAGGCTTACTCCCGGATCAAAGCTTGTCTTTGATCCCGAGAATTAAAGCGCCTAATTTCCTTGGCGAAATAGTACCCTCGGCCTATATTCCTTGGACGAAATAGTTTACCCTCGGCCATATTATTTCCTTGCGCCAAAATAATACCCGTCATACTGCGGTAGACGACCGGATCTAGATCGCGCGGCTGCGTCCACTGATAAACCCCTCAGGCGCAGGCCGAAAGAACCACAAGCGAAAGGACCGCAAAACAGGAGCTCGCGATTTGTTCGACAAAGAGAAAAGTTGTAATTTTTATTTCCTTTTTTGATCTCGTTGCTAACCGGATCTTTTATAAAAAGACCGGTATCTTTGTAATCGATAAACTTTTCAAGAGTGTGCAATTGAATCAATGAGGAAAGATACGATTTTTCGCTCCGCGGAACAATCTGCGGACCACAGTGCGGAGCCGCGATCTCTGCCTGCCCCGAGATCGGAGCGTTCGCAGCCGCGATCTCAAATCCGCGTTCTGTGGATGGATGTCGAATACGCAGCTTCGCACCAGCAAGAAGTAATCGAGGAGTTACTTTGTCCGCTCTTCGTCCGGATCAACCTCCCCGCAAGTCCAAGAACTAACTCCTACCAGAGAAAACTCGTTGGTTTGAAGACGTTGAAAACACCAAACGAAGATCTCACCCCGCCTGGATGCCAAAGCCGATCGCGGTGAGATCCCCAATTCCCAACCATGCTCGCGAGCTGCTCTGGCCATCCTTCGCTGCCGCAGAGGGCTGTCGGTGACTCTCTCGAAAGAGGATAGCCCGCCAAACGGCAACATACAACCGCCTTGCGAAACAATTCGCACAAGGCCCATGGACGTCAGTTGACGGCATCCGCCCTTACAACGCGTCTGAAGAACAAGAGAAAGGCAAACAGCCTCAACAAACAGATGAACGGAAACTCCTCCAAAGCCTGCCAACGAATGGATCCGGGTCAAACGGAACCGTTCGACACTTGAAGAGCGGATTCACAAACGCCGTGCATTACTCGCACAAGCAAAAATTCTTGTGCAGGAGGCCAAGAAATTGGAGGAAGAAAGAGTGGCCAGAAAGCCATTACCAACCCGCCAAGTATGGAGGCCGAAGGAGCCTCCAACAAAAGTTCAACCACCGGCGAATCAACCCAAGTCGCCGGTAATTTCAATAGCTTCTCCGGGAGATCATGCAAAATCGTCCCAAAGGAAGAAATCAGTTTTGGAGCGTCTCGGTCCAATTCCCGACGAGAGAGGCAAAGCTCCAGTTCAAGAGCGTTTGGGCCCGAAGAAGAAGCCCCGGACGATTCAACATGATGGGGGTCGCCGCAACCCTCAACATGACAAAGAAATCATGGCACCCAAGCGCACTACTTTGCGCATCGAAGTCCAGGAGCCCGCTGACAATTCACGCCCAAAAAGGCATGTTTCGAGGTGCGTGACTCTTGAAGGCCCAAAGAAGGCAGTTCACCCTCAGAAGGAAATATTATCATCTGATGACGATGATGTTATACCTGAGAAATCATGCCAACACACGATAGGTTGCTCCGATTTTCAAACGGAAGAGCTGTACTATCGTGCTGGGGGTACGAGCCAACACACGATAGGTTGCTCCGATTTTCAAACGGAAGAGCTGTACTATCGTGCTGGGGGTACGAGCAAAGTCAGAAAGAGAAGTCCTCGAAGGCTAGAAACTCAGTGCCCTTGTTCAAAGCTCATTCGGGCGGTACTGTCTGAGTGCAACTACATCAAGGCAGTCCCCGAGAGAGTTTCGGTGTTCGAAAGACTTAGTACCGAAACGCCAAAACCAAGGCCTAGGCGTTTCCGACGAAGAAGAAGAGTAGTCGAAGACGGAGAATTCCCGAGGGTCACCTCCAATATGACCAGCAAAAGGGCATCGACACGGAATAATCCCGAGTCAACTCCGCCAGTACCCCAGTATCTAACTCGTCTGCAGTCTGGAGCCATTACACGAGGAACTTACGGTAGGGTTCGGACGAGGGTACCTTCAGAAGATGAAGAGTCGGATGCCGGTTCGGCGGTTGCGTCGGACAATACCGTATCTAGCGAGGGACAACCCCATGAGGCACTTATGATAAGTGTGGAGCAGGTGGCCAAGATGCTTGAAGACGCCTTAGCTAAGCAACAGGAGACCTTCAGGTTTGAAATGCAGATGGCCATGCAGAATATGAGAGAAATGCATGACCAACAAATCCAAGCATTGACGAACCAGCAAGCTGAGCTGAGTCGTCGTAACCAGGTTAATCTGGAAGATGAGGGCACAAATGCAAATGAGACGCATAATGCCAATAATCCTCCCGTCAATGCAGGGGGTGGTAATGAGGATGCTAGTCGTAATGCCACACTTCCGCCTCAGAATCATGCTAACGAAAACACAGGCGAAAGTCTGAAGATCAAGAACCTCGAGAGCAAAATCAACACATTGATTTCTGCTCAAGAGACGAAGAAAACAGGCATTCCCTGTCCATACCCAAGAGAGTGGGAATCGATCCCATATCCGGCAAAGTTCAACCTAATTAACTTCACGCCGTTTAATGGGATGGGTTCACCCACTCAGCATTTGATTTACTTCAAATCGCACCTGGGGGTAATCTCCGGCAATGAGCCTCTGATGGTGCGGTCATTCGTCGGCACTCTTCGCGGAGCCACCTTCGATTGGTATCGCCGCCTCAAGCCAGGAAGCATAAACAGCTGGGACGACATGGAGACCAATTTCTGCGACGACGACACCGAGATATCTATCGGATCATTGCTCGATGAGAAGCAGAAGGACGGGGAGTTAGTCGACACCTTCGTCAAAAGGTTCCGGAACAAGGCGATGAACTTCCAGGACCCGATCACCGAGGAATTCATTCTCCAGACTTGCCACAACAACCTCACGTTGGACGTGTTGGAAGCAATGGGGACAGCACCGTCCAAGACATGCAAAGATCTGAAGGTCCGAGGGGAGCAGGCTGAGCGATTCCTTAGGAGAAAGAAGGCGGAGAGAGGCCAACATGCGACAAATGCTCCAACACAGAATTTCAACCCAAGGGGGAAAGGTAAGGCACATGCTAATGCAGTTGATGCTAATCAAACTTTCCAATTGCAACCTCAGCAACAGCAGCATCAAAGAGCGCCACAACAATCACAGCCGCAATGGCAACAACGGTCTCAGAAGCAAAGAGCGGAGCCAAGATTTCCTAAGGTGTACTCCTTCAAAGATGACGAGGTGCCCGGCATCTTCAAGTACGGTGCCCACAACATGGTTCGAGCCGAAACGCGTCACCAAAGTGGGAATGAAGACGGTGAATGATGACCCACATGGACAGCGCCAAAAGGGACTTGTGCCACACACAGTCCCGAACGGCGAAATCCTCTGGGTTCATCCAGATCTCATTGAAGATGAACAGTGGGCGACTTCCTCGAGAAGAAAGGGCAAAGGCAAATCCTGCAATGCTACATCCACAATCTTCGAGGAGGATGGCGATGAAGCTCCTACCTTCCAGCTCTCCGAAGAAGAACGAGAAGTCTTCGCCACTAGAAGCGGAAATGAGTATCACTACAATTATCCACCGCCTAATGAGCAGGGGGTGAATAAACGGGGACCAGCCAAAACTCTCACGCAGATAGGGGTGATTACGAGTCCTACACCGGGCGCAGAGGCTCGACAACAGCCAGTGAATAAATCGAAGGAGAAGAATCCCCAGGAAATTCAGAATCCGAAGCAGTCTCGTTTCAGTCGCCCGATTGGAAGAGACAAACCGGAAAGCTCGAAAACTCCGCAGGCCTTCGATATAATGGCTCAATTATCCAACATTCCAGCACGGATAACGCTGTATGAGTTGCTGCAGTTGTCCAAGGAAACCAGGGAGGCCTTGCAAGAAGCTTTGGCCAATTCAGAGGTGTTTCTGACTCAAATCAAGCTAGTGCCTGAAGGGCCAGAACCGCTGAGTCAACACTGCAACATAGCGGCTAAGAACCTTCTCTGCATCACCTTCACCAAAGAGGATATGCAGACGAAGAATTCAAACCATGATCGGCCCCTATATTTCATCGGATACATTGGTTCCAGCGAAGTCAACCGAATCCAAGTGGATCCGGGTTCCGCTGTGAGCATTATGCCGCTTCGCCTCATGCATAGCCTCGGTAATTGGCGTCTACAGGCACGGTCATTTACGGATTCAACACTAACGGGTCAAGGCCTTTGGGAAAGATCCGGATAAAGTGCTAAATGGGTGATCTGAAGACAGAGATCACGTGTTACGTGATTGATGCTGAGACATCATATAACTTACTACTGGGTCGGCCTTGGATCCATAGTAATGTTATAGTTCCCTCCACCCTACATCAGTGTCTGAAATATGTCGACACTGGTGGAAGGGTCAGGACGGTGGTCGCGGATAAACAACCATTTAAAGGGTTTGAGAATTATTTCACTGATCCTCTCCTCTATGGTAACGAATCCGACACGGAACCATCGGTCCAGGGCACAGACAGCGAAGAAGAAGCTGATTCCGAAGCCGGATTCGATTACAATGGTGGTTTTGTTTTAAATAACATTGTACCCTTTGTAATCAATCTTGACGATGAACAATCGTCAGATGGAAGTTGTAGCTGGCAACTTGCCGATATTAAAATAAAAGACGATTTGGAGTACTCCCTGTCTCTTGATGATGTGGTAAAAGAATTGAACGATAATCCTGATCTGTATATGCCGCTTCGATCGTCCTATGTAACAAAGGAACGCTTCCAACATTCTTTCGGAACAACCATGGTCGTCCCGAACAAGATAAGAGGCGCAAAAGAAGTGATTTACGGTAAAGGAAAAAGCTCCCCATTACCAGACCATTTCTTAAGCGAAGATGAGGATGATGACAAACCTGGTCAGCATCTATCTAAGTATAGTCCAGAAGCGCGCAAGCTCATGGAAAAGCAGGGGTATGATTTCATACTCGGAGAGGGTCTATACTTCAATCGAGGTCCTCGTACTCCAGCCAAAGCGGTATATGTACCAAAAGGGAAACCCGAAGATTATTATAAATACGGACGAGGGTTAGGGTATGAATCTTCTTCAGAGGACGAATGCTGCTGGTTAATTAATGACCAATCATCTAAGCAATGCAAAAATAGAAATTCGCCAGATGCCTCAGAATGGGGCATTCAAATCCCTAATGGCAAATATGGTTACAGCTGATCCGTCTACGATGGAAGACGACGATCAAATGCCAACATGGGAAGACCCGTGGGTTCATCACCTAAACATGCAGTATGGTGATAGGTTCGAACAGAGAGAACCCCCCACTGAGGATAAAATAGTACAGGTTAACATGGGCGACGAGGCCAACCCAAAGCCCATATTCATCAGCGATAGTCTTCCCCCAAATGAGAAGGAGGAGTTAATTGCTCTCATCAGGGAGTATATTAATGTCATCGCTTGGAACTATGAAGATATGCCAGGTCAAGCTGGATGCCAAACCTGTCAAACAACAGCAAAGACGGTTTCGTCCGCAGATTATGGAAGCCATCGAGGCAGAGGTTAAGAAATTAATCGAATTAGGATTTATCCGAGAGGAGCAACATCCAGATTGGCTAGCCAATATCGTTCCAGTCATGAAGAAGAACGGTAAAATCAGGATCTGTATCGACTTCAGGGACCTGAACACGGCTTGTCCAAAAGTCGACTTTCCTCTCCCGATCACGGATGTCATTATCGACAATACATGCGGATTTGAGAGGATGTCTTTCATGGATGGGTTTTCAGGATATAACCAAATCAAGATGCACCCAGATGACGAGAAGCATATAGCGTTCAGAACGCCCCTCGGTGTCTTTTGCTACACCGTGATGCCTTTCGGTCTAAAGAATGCAGGCGCCACATACCAACGAGCAATGACTAAGATTTTCCAAGAACATCTCAGGAAAACAGTCGAGTGCTACGTTGATGATTTGGTTGTAAAAAGCCGCAACAAAGAAGATCACATCAAGGACTTGAAGACGATGTTCGATCTCATGCGGAGCCATCAATTGAAGATGAACCCTACTAAATCCTTCCTTGGAATGTCTAGTGGAAAATTCCTTGGATTCGTCGTCACCACTAAAGGTATACATATCGATCATGACAAAGTGAAGGCGATACACGAACTGCAACCTCCTAGAAATCTGAGAGAGCTCAGAGGATTGCAAGGGCGATTAGCTTACATCCGGCGGTTCATTTCAAACCTTTCTGGGAAGTGCCAACCATTCTCTAAGCTAAACAAGAAAGTGGTGTCATTCATCTGGGACGACGCCTGCCAAAAAGCATTCAAAGATATCAAAACGTATCTGGTGAATCCTCCTGTTCTCGTTGCACCGAAATCAGGTAAACCGTTCTTGATTTACATCAAGGCGATGAACCACTCGATAAGTGCTTTACTAGCACAAGACGACGATAACGGTCACGAACAGGCAGTTTATTACCTAAGTCGGACCTTGATAGGCGCCGAGTCTCGATATCCGATGATTGAGAAAGAATGCCTCGCATTGGTATTCGCAATGCAAAAGATGCGGCATTACTTGGTTGGACAGACGATTTACGTCATTTCCAATGTTAATCCAGTACGGGTGTTTATGACGCAACCAACCTCTATGAATTGGCGGTTAGCGAAATGGGCTCTTCTCTTGTCCCAATATGATTTGCACTTCAAGCAGCAGAAGTCGATCAAAGGACAAGCGATTTGTGATCTTCTGGCGGCAAACCCGACCACAGATACGGCAGAAGTATATGATGATTTGCCGGATGAAACCCACGAGGTTAATACTACGTCGTACCAACAAGTAGGCTTATTCATTGACTAGTCCATGTTCCAATAACGTAGCTGAGTACAATGCGCTTCTCATTGGACTCAGTTTCGCCAAAGAGCTGGGGGTCGAATATCTCGAAGCTTTTGGGGATTCTCAATTTATAGTCAACCAAGTCCGTGGAGAGTATGAAGTCAGGAACCAAGACCTGATCCCGTACCACCAGGAGGCCATCAAAATGGCAGAATCTTTTGAAGAATTCTTCATTGAATATATCCCTCGTCTCCAGAACGCTTATGCGGATGCACTGGCAGCACTAGCGGTATCACTTGCACAGCCTCCCGAAACTGAGCTGTTAGTCACAGTGAGGACGCATCAGCTCTGCATACCCATATACGATATGGATATTGAAGAGGAAGATGATGGAAACATAAACTCCAAGGAGGTGAACTCAACTCGAATTGGGTCTGAGTCCCGAGATTGGCGTTTTCCCATCATTGACTACATACAGTATGGTATTTTGCCAGAGGATGTAAAAGAAAGAGAATCAATCCGCCGAAGAGCACCAAGATTTGTAGGCATATAAAATTGCTTATTAGCGTCCCTTAGCTCAGCCTCGGCACAACCGGACAAAAAACCAACGAGGCACGAGTATCGCACGAATCCACAGCAAGCACGGAATACATCCATTCGCGTTGCCGGGATCAAGCCAAGTGATCGAAGAGTCAACGAGTCATGCAACCGAGAGCGACTCGAACGAATCACGAATCGAATCAAGTCGAGTTCCGGACTCAGATTCAGAAGTGGAATTTACTTGCCTAATCAGATCCGGACTTTACTGCCAAATCCTGGAATCAAAAGTCAACGAAAAGCCGTTTCCCAGGTCAATCAACCCACCAACAGAAACACACCGAATCAAGTCCAGAATCAACAAACGACAGCACAGAACCGGACACGATTAATGACGGAAGACGAACAACACCCGTGAGGGCTCCGGCCGAAACCGAGCCATCTCAAGCTGCTCGGCCAAGCCGAACCATCCCTTGACGTGGTCGGTGGCCGAGCCACCTCAGGTCTCTGCAAAGCGAGCCACACCTGGGGTGGCCGAGCCACCTTCTATTGGGTGGCTCGCCATGAGCCGAGCCACACTTGGATGGTGGCGCCACTTAGGGTGTCGGTGTCTATCGCGTACACGGGGCATAGTGACGTTGGCTAAAATAGTGTGAGATTGTTGTTTTTGAAGGGTGTAGTAGATTAGTATCTATCGTGTGTCCTGTATGATAGTCCATATTTAACAAGATTCAGGCTTCTGACATCAAGACTTGCTGCATCCAGATCTTTCTCTTTTGGTGTTTATGTGCTCGGCGATCATCAACGTCAAAATAGGCAGGGTGTTGAGACGACGGATCCTCAGATCTACGAGGCTACACCTCCGGATCTAAGCTTGGTCTTAGATCCCGCAACTTGGTACGATTGTTTCTGCTGTGAACAATCCTCCCGGCTATTATTTCCTTGGTGAAAATAATACCCGTTGTACTCGTAGTCCGACCGATTCTAATCTCGCGGTGTGGTCCACGCGCAAACAACCCCGGCGCAGCGCAAAGAACCCACAAAGCGAGCGGACCGCCAAAACAGAGCTCGCCGATTCGTCGACATAAAAGGAGAAAAGTCTGTAATCTTTGTTTATTTTTATTGGTGATTTTCGCTTGTAAACCGATCTTATAAAAAAGACCGATCTTGTGTACTCAAAAAAGTTGTAACTCAAGATGACATGGAATCAATAACAAAGAAAGACACGAAACTTTCATATGCGACAATCTGGCGACCACAGGTGGGAGCCACCGATCTCGCCGACTGAATCGGAAGCGCGCAGCCGCGGATCTCAATCCCGTCGTGCGAGGAGGTCGAATACGAGTTCGATCAGACCAAGTTTCGAGGAGTACTTTCATCCCTCGTCCAGATCTACCTCCCCCGCAAGTCAAGAAGGCCGACTTTCCTCCAGGAGAAAGTTCGTTGTATGAAGAAGTCGAAAGCCCAACGAAGATTCTCACCCGTTTAATGCCACAGTCGCAGCGGGTGAGATTCCTCCGTTTCCACACCAGTCAGAAGATCTGCTCTGGCCAACATCTTCTGCCACAGAGGGCCTGGGTGACCTCTCGAAGAGAACCCGCAAAGGGCGAACGTCACGCCTTCCGCGAACGATTCGCCCCAAAAAGCCATGGAGTCCAGTTGACGGGTATCCGCTACGACACGGATCTGAAGAACAAAAGAGGCAAACAGCCTCAAACAACAGATGAACGCACCTCTTCCAAAGCCGGCAACAATGAATGGTCCGTGTCAAACGAAATCGTTCGACGCTGGAGAGCGCGATCGCAAACGCCGCGCACTATCAGCGCCAGGCACGGGCTCAAGCCGAAGAACCCGCTAGAAAGTTCAGAAAATGGCAAGAAGCCCGCCACCACTCGTAAAGTTTGGGACGAGCGAAGTCATTGACAGCGGCAGTTCAGACCAAAAGCAGAAGCTGCAGTCTCCAATCCAAAAGTCACTCCGCGAACCCACTAAGTCGCCGAGAGTTCCCATAGCCTACTCGGGAGATATGCAGAATCCTCCGAAGAGAAGCCAGTCTTGGAGCCTCGGTCACTTCCGAGGAGCGAACGCAAAAACTCGCATCCAAAGAACGTTTGGGCCCACTATAGAAAACCCGAACGAGTCAACACGCTGGAGCGTCGCCGCCACCTCCAACATGACAAGAGCTCAGGCAAACTGCTGCGCCGCTAACTTTTGCGCACTTGAGGTCCAAGAGCCCGCTGAGATTCACGCCCAAAAAGGCATGTCTCGAGCGCGCGTGACTCTTGAACAGTCCAAAGAAGTAATTCTCCCTCAGAAGGAAACGTTATCATCTGATGATGATTACTTATACCTGAAGAATTGTGCCAACATCACGATAGGTTGCTCTGACTTGTCAAACGGACGAGCATATACTATCGTGGCTGGGGGTACGAGCAAAGCCAGGAAGAGGAAGTCTCGAAGGCTAGAAACTCAGTGCCTTGTTCAAAGCTATTCGGGCGGTATGTCTCAATCAACTGGCTCAAGTAGTCCCCGAGAGAATTTCAGTTGTTCGAAAGGCGCTCGCACCGAAAACGCCAAAACCAAAGGCATAGCGTTTCCGGAAAAAGGAAGAAACGGTGGCTTAAAGATTGGAGAATTCCGAGGGAACACCCAACCATGACCGCAACAGAGACATCGACACAGATTGATCTCAAATCGTTTCTGAAGCGTCCGGCGTTGGTAACCCGTCTGCAGTCCGGAGCCATCGCACAAGGAAACTTATGGGTAGGGTCGGACAAGATTGCCTTCGGAAGATGAAGAATCGGATTCCTGCTCTGCTGTCGATCGACACAACTACATTGTCCAGCGAAAAGGACAACCCCGCGAATCATTGTATGAATAAAGCGCGGACAAGAAATGCCAAGATGCTGAAGAGCTTTTTTGCCCCCCCTAAAGCAGAGAAGAAGTTTCAAATTCCGAGATGAGATGGCATGCAGCAGATGAGAGAGATGATGAGCCAGCAATCCATGATTCAGGAACAGCAAGTGAATCGACCGCCGTAACCAGATTATCAGGGAAAGCGAGCACGCAGATAGGATGAGCTCACAATGCCAATAACCCTCCTGTCAATTACAGGGGGTGCGTAACGAGGATTGCCAACGAAGATCAAGTGGAAGATTGAAGATCAAAGATCTCGGTGAAGAGGCAAGCATCAACACATGAAACTCGCGCTCAAGCGCGACGAAGAAAACAGGCACCTGTCCATACCCACGAGATGGGAATCGATCCCCTATCCGGCGGAAGTTCAGTCTGATTAACTTCACGCGTTCCGATTGGGAAGGTTCCGCCCACTCAGCCATTTGATTTATCTTCCAAAAATCGCCCACCTGGGTATTATTACTGCACATGAGCCTCCTTGATGGTGCGGTCATTCGTCGCACGTCTTCGCGAGGCCTTCGATTTGGTAACCGCCGCCTCAAGCAGGAAGGGATAAACAGCTGGATGACATGGAGGACCAGTTGCCTGGACCAATTTCTTCGACGACGACACCGAATATCTATCGATCGCCGCTCGATGAGAAGCAGAAGGACGGAGAGTTAGGTCCGATACCTTTTCGTCAAAAGCGTTCCGCGAAACAAGGCGACTGAATTGGCCGGAGACCTTATCACGAAGGAATTCATCCTCCAGAACCTGGCCACAACAACCTCGCGTTGGACGTGCTGAAGCAATAAGGGAGACAGCCACCTGATCTGACACTTGGAAGATCTGAAAGCGAGGGAGCAGGCTGACGCGTATTCCTTTAAGGAAGAAGGCCGAGAGGAACCAACGACTGTTAAATCCGCTGGACGCAAATTTCGCCTTCGTGGTAAGGCAAAGCACCTGCAGCTGCTGGTTGTGCTAATCAAGCATCACACAGCATCCCGAGGCAGAAAAGATTCGGGTCCGAGACTCCAAAGAGAGTAGTTCCTTCAAGGACGAAGACGTTCCAAGCCATCTTCGAATCCACTCTTGAAGGGTAACAAGATCAAGCTACCACCTATCACAAATCAGGGCCAGAAGGCTGACAACATACGAACCCAAATTATGTGCATACCACAGGAGCGGTCGCTCATCCACCAAGCGATTGCTTTGCTCTCAAGAATCAGCATATCAGACCTTGTGAAAGCCGGCGTCATAACGCTGAGTAAGCCAATTGAGAAATGGCACTAACTTCCGATAAGTCATAAGAGATTTATAAACTGCATTCTCAAACTCCAAAGAGTATACTGGTATAAACTGTTTCTCAATCCTTCGACCGGATAAGCAAGTTAAAACTACTGCCTGCATACTCCAAAGGTATATGAGTTCTAATGTTCCCAAACTTCTGACGGAAGTTCCTGAGAATATTAAGCAATATTCTTAAGGATAAACCCGGTTAGTAACTCGATAATAATGTCCAAACACAGTTCCTCAGTAGGAACTGGGTAGTGCGACATTTAGTGTTAACGGGAGTTCCAAAACCATAGCAATGTAATGAAATAGAAAGCTTCCCAGTCAAACTCTTCACCGTGTCTGTCACTCACACCCCCTCTGTTAGAGTCTGGACATAAAATTCCCATTGTCAAACCTTCGCTACAGTTAAGGACACAACCAAAAATCTACTCTCGATTCTCAGATGAAACGAGAGGTCCACTTTCAACGCCGGATCAAACCTTCCTCAGTTAGGATCTTCTCAGAATCTCCCAATGCAAACGTCTTAAAGTTAGGACCACTAGTCAAAAATCCCCTCGTCGATTTTTCCAATGAACGAGAGGTCCATTTTCAAATCGAGCTTGATCAACCTTCCTACAGTTAGGGTCACCTCAATACTCCTGTTTGGCCAAACCTTCGCCTACATAGGGTCAAAACCATGATTCACTCTCGATAAACGAGAATTCATCGTTAGTTCGGTAAGTCAAACTCGCAGACAGTTAGGGTTATCCGAATCTTTTTCATTCTCGGAGTGAGATCCACTCTCAGTCTCATCTTTCGATTCTGGGGTGGAGATCCCACCGTCGAGTCTCCTTTCATTGCAGATAGAATAATAAAATTCTTCTTCTTATTGTTCGGGAGATAGATATAAATCTTCCTCTCCCATTTCTGGCAGTTGTCTCTTGCCCAACGAGAAGACACCAATCCTTTTTCAATCCCAAAATCTGTGCCTCACAGGATTATGGACCGTTTATCCGTAATCCATAAGCAGGATAAAGTCTGACGCCGTAACACCGCCGCCGTTTAAGCTTTTCCGCCTACAAAGGAAGACACCCAGAGTTTCGTTCTGGCAGTATAGGTATTCTATCCTGAAACCTAAGCAAGGATAGTCTGTAGCCTAACCCGCGCTGCCGGTTAGTTTAACCGATGAAGAACATCGGTCCACATATTCAACATTGTGGCGGTTGTTATTAATAACACCAAAATCCGTGCCTTACAGCGAGGCCGAATGTCATCCTGAATCCTAGAAAGGAATATATGCGACGCCGACACGCTTCCCGTTGGAGTCTTTTACCGATTGGAAAAAGCACACCAGAGTTCGATTCTGGGTATCTCATCCTGAAGCCTAAGTAGGGATACAGTCAACGCATACACGTTGCGTTAGCCTATTCCCGTAATAATACACGTTGCCGTGTAGGCCTTCCCGTGAGAAAGCCGAAGTCTACGTATTCAATATCGTAGCACTAAGAGCGTTAACTCTCTTAGCACAACGTCACATGCGGAACGGATTTAGACAATCCGCATGTAAGCCCGATTCAAACGGTAGTCGGTAAGAGCACGTCAAATCCGTTGAAGGCTGAGGATTTGCCAAAAATCCTAAGTTAACGTCTCATACACGTTGTTGTTTAGTCTTTTCACAGGAGAAAGACGAAGTCTACGTATTCAAGATCGTAGCACTAAAAGGGTTAACTCTTTTAGCTTAACGTCACATGCGGAATGGACTTGAACAATCCGCATGCTAGCCCGACTCAAACGGTAGTCGGTAAAGGCTCATCAAACCCGTTGAGGGCTGAGAATTTACAAAAAATTCTATAAATACGAGTCATAGATGTATCAACTCCGTAGATTGGTCTCGTGACTCGAGTATCCGCCACGCTCCAATTCCTTAAGAGCTTAAACTGTGTATACTCCAGCTTGGACGCCGGACAACGCGTCACAAAGAAGCTCAAACGCCGGACAACGCGTCACAAAGAAGCTCAAATGCCGGACAACGTGTTGTAAATGAAGATTCAACGCCGACGACCGATGGTCAGTTCTATGTTGAAATAACCAACTCGAGCTAAAAGTCAGAAAATCGCCGACGTATGCAGACACGATTGTTAGTCCACAACGCTGAAGCAAGCAATACGCGACGAAGCGGATTAACAGAGGCTACGAAGCTAATGAACCGCACGCAAACAACGGAATAAATCCACGCGCGTCGGAATCAAGCTAACGGGTTGAAGAGTCAACGAGTCATCCACCCAAGGGCAGACTCGGATGAATCACGATCGAATCAAGATCAGTTTCGGACTCGAACTCAGAAGTGGATTTACTGGCCAAATCAAGAATCGGATTTCTACCAAATCAGGTCAACGAATCAGAGTCTAAGTCCAACCAACAACCGAATCACGGACAGAACCGAAAAGGATACAACGACAAAACGACGAACCCAACACCAAGGGGGGGGCTCGGCCGAAACCGAGCCACCTCTAGGTGCTCGGCCAAAGCCGAGCCACCTTGAGTGGCTCGGTGTGTCGCCACCTGTGCGCGAGCACAAGTGAAGGTGGCCTATAAATAGTAGAGGTGGTTCATTTGTTCAAGGGTTGGATTTTTTGGAGAGGCGAAGCCCTGCTGATTGAAGACTCAGATCTAAAAAAAGATCCAAGCTTTAGGACTTCGAACGACTTGTTCTCCCAGATCTGGTGCTCGGCGATCGTCAACAGCCAAATAAGCAAGAGTTCGAGAGGACCGGATCTCAGATCTACCGCAGGCGTACTCCGGATCAAGCTTGTCTTTGATCCCGAGAATTAAAGGCTACTATTTCTTGCGAAATAGTACCCTCGGCTATTATTTCCTTGGGAAATAATACCCGTCATACGGCGTAGATCCGACGGATCTAGATCGCGGCGGGTGGTCCACGGATAAACCCCGGCGTAGCGAAGAACCCACAAAGCGAGCGATCGCAAAACAGGAGCTCGCGATTTGTTCGCAAAAGAGAAAAGTTGTAATTTTTATTTCCTTTTTGATCTCGTTGTAACCGGCATCTTATAAAAGACCAGATCTTTGTAATCGATAAACTTTTACAAGAGTGTGCATGGAATCAATGAAGAAAGAGATACGATTTTTCCGCGAACAGAGAGATCGTGTGGATCGCTGTTAGACGAAGTTCGCGGCTTCCAAACCGGGTGTGTAGTGGATTTCTCCTCGAGAGTGGGGAGCGGGGACGTAGGTCAGGGCAGGCGAACCTCGTTAGCACATCGCGCGTCAAGGATAACGATTCCTAACCCTATCTCTCTTACTTGATTGCATTTCTTTTTGTGGTTTGCTTGTGTTTTATTTTTATTGCATATTTTGAGCCTCTTGACCCTAATCACCCCCTCTAGGTCCAACATCTTCAAATTCTGGTAATTATTCTTACCCCCTTGATGTCCAGTGGTCTTAACAATCTTGGTCTCCCCCTCTGAATCAGATATCTCTCTCTCATCATCGGACTCGACGAGTTTCTTCTTCCCTTCGAAGAAGATCTCCCTTTTTGTCCCTCTGTTGATGAGACTTACGAGTTGGGTGAGAGTAGTCCGATCGTCTCGATCTGCTTCTCCATGGCATCAAGTCTTGCTGAATTATCTGCTTCAGTCATCTTCTCCTTCCTTAATTTTTGGACTCCTTCCAATGAAAGAAGGATCTCACCAAGCTTCTTGTGTTGTGATCGAGTAAGAACCATACACAGGATGCCCCTTCATAGGATCTGATTTGCTCTGATACCAACTTGATACGAGTCATCGTGTGAGCACCCTTGATCACGGAATTATCAAGAGTGGGTTGCGAAGAAAATAACTGAAGAACACACAAAAGAGTTGATTTAGGAGAAGGAAAATACATTCTCTAGATTATGAGAATTAATAGATTACAAATCTCTCTCTCACAATCTCTTTAGATCAAAGAACAATCTCCCTGATCTCTTTTCTTATTACAATCTGGTTGGTAAACCCTAGGAAAGTTATATCAAATAGAAATCCTAAACAGTGTAGGAAACTGGGCCCAAGCCCAAAACTGCGCCGTGGTCGACCGAACCAAAAATCCGAGAGCAGTTTTGATTTCAGTCATGGTGCGGTCGACCATGACGGTCGACCGAAAACGTGCGGTCGACCGTGACGGTTACCACCTTCAGTTCCAGCTTCTCCTGAGCTTCGTGCACGTTCGCGGTCGATCATGGTGGTCGACCGCAGAAGCACCAGCAACCTTCTTCTATTCGTTCCTGCAGTCTTCGACGTTGTCACCCCCGAGGACTTCTTCCACGTCTCCATTCTCAAGATACCATGTCTTAGTAGATAGGAGTGTGAAGACTACTCCTAGCGATTCTTCCTGAAGAGAAGATACACCCGTATCAGGGAAAGACCGAAGCAGAAATGGAGGCCGACGGAAGCGAGGAAGCATCCACGGGAGTGGGGGTTAGCACGAGATAGGGTTCTCTGTCTCGGTTAGGTATGAGATAGGATTTCTTGCCTCAAGTTGCGAGACAGGGTCATCCGTCTCGCGCGACAGGAACTTCTTCCGTCTTCTTCGCATTTGATTTTCGTACGACCATGGACTTTGGCATCTTGACTTTGCGTAGTTTTGGTGGTTCTTTGGCTACCTCCTCTCTCTGTAATTCTTGCGCCTTTTGCACAAGAATAAGCACGTGCGCGAGAAGTGCACGACCCTTCTGGATGCGTTCCTCGAGAGTCGAACGAATTCTTTGAAAATGGACCCATTCGTTAGTTGATGACTTATAGGAAACACCAATCTCCTACTGTTGAGACGGTTGTGTGACTTGACGCCTCCTTGACTCTAAATCCACATGGTAACGGATTTCGTCAACCTCTCCAAGGCTTTGGCGAATTGACATGTGATACATTGGTGTTACCTCTGACGAGCCCTCTTCATTAGAGTTGGTGCGACTTGATCGATCAACTCCTTGACTAGAGGGGAGTTATTGCGAGCAGAGCTTTTGACTTGTTAAATCGTCTGAGAGATGTTGCGAGGGGGAGTCTCAGCAATAATTAGGCGAGAATCATCACCTTGGACCTTCTTCAGATCTAAAGACCATCGAACCTTCTTCGAAGGAGAGATCTTTCGACACTGGTGAGGGGAGGAGGATCCAGAGGAGGAGGATGAGAGGTACTCCTCAAACTTCTATTGGTGGAACTCATACACGATCTCTGCATCAATCGGGATCTTGATCTTCGATTATGACACGATAGCCTCGGCAGAGAGGCTGTTGGCTCCCACTGTGGTTGCCAACGTGTTTGTATTGGAAATCATTTTTATTGTCAAACACATTACAACATTTATCATTTACACAGATTCAAAAGAGTTAATCTTTTTATAAGATTTCTCGTTACAACGAAAACAAAAAAAAAAGAGATTTTCTATAAACACAAGCAGAGAACGTTTATCGGTCACTACTTGTATGGGATCTTTGCCTGTGCCGGGGATGATTCGATCCATGGACCACTGATTCAAGATCTAGGTTGATCATGAAGAAGGATCGGGGTTCCTAATTCAATGAGGAAACTAGAAGAGAAGTAAATATCTCAGCGATATGAGATAAATACTCTTCTAATGATCAAAACAACGGTTTGATCTTAAGGGAATGAATAAAAGCCTGCAGATCTCTCAAAATCTTCTCTTTATGCGCAAGAATTTACCAAGATCTTGCATTTCTCTCTGAAAATCGTGGCTCTGCTCTGAAAATCGTAAGTTCTCTCGCACGTACGTCAGTACCTTTCACAAATGCACGAAGGGGGCTATTTATAGGCCTCGAATACTGTGTTTGAGGATAAGTTCTCATGATCTGGTCATATCTTCAGTTAATAACGATTCTCCAGTGTGTAATAATATTCCCAAGGCAGTTAGGAAGCCACGGGATGGCACGAATCGCGAAAACATATCAAAAAATACACCGTGGGAGTCTGACTGGGCGAAACACACTTTGTGTCTCGCATATGAGTGCGAGACACATGTTGTGTCTCACCGGAATGACACATTATTGTGTCTCGCTTATGAGTGCGAGACACATGATGTGTCTCGTCGGAATGACACATTATTGTGTCTTACAGGTGAGATACACTTATGCGTGTCTCATTCCATGTTTCGGAGATTTGCGCGTACCATCTTTTCGCACGTTCCTTTGCTTCCTTTTGGCATTGGATGATATTCTTTGACTCAGATAAATACGTTAATCATATCCTCTTCGTCTTGAGTTGTATCCGGGAACTTATAGGTAATTTTTGACGCCCACAGTCTAACCTTCAGAATAGATTATATTTGACTTGCAACTTGATGCCCTTGATTAACCAGCATTAGCTCCATCTTGACAGCAAGTGTGAGTAGCGTGAAATTTCTTTATAAACATAATTAAGTAATTTCGGAGTGAGGAAGCAAACAACATCTAAGGGAATTTCTACGTGTCCTTGTATTGGCAATGCGCTCTTACATGTTTTTGTTCATTATGGTAAAAATTATACTTGAACCTTTTTGCAATTGAATAGTACTTAAGTGCTAATCTAACTTGAGCAGCATTATCAAATTTTTGTCCCTCTCCATGTATGGTTGTGTGCTACTCAGCTGGGATGTTCGCTTGGTTGTTAACCATGTCTTCTATCATTATGATAGAGCTGCCAGTAGGATTGTCTTTAGGAATACGCTCATCATTATATGGTTGGCTGAGTGTAGCTGCTGTGCATCAGGAATTTTCTATTGTGATTATCCTGTAAAAGTGAGAAAACACTTGAATACGTAACAATTAATTATAAACTTTAGAATTAACTACTAAGTTAGACAACCAACTCACTTTTACAGGAATTTTCTATTGTGATTGGTCATCCATCGATCAATGACTACCAAGTCACTTTTAATGGTAAGAGTTGATCGACTTGATTTTTTAAGTCATTGAAATTAATTATATGTAAGGTTTTACCATAAGTTAATGGTATGTCACATAATTTCTCATGTATGTGTCATTTCTTCTGCCAAGTCACTGTCGATTGATATATCATTTGAAGAGTGGAGTTCTTCTTCTTGACCGAATTCATTTTCTTGGTAGTGTTTTGCTGCTATGAAAACATCATAAGCTTTTCTTGTTTCTAGGCTAATTGGTGGATTGGTCATCCATTGATCAATGATTGCTTTGGCTGCTCTTGTGTGAGAAATTTCACCCATATTAATGTTAGTGCAGATAATTCAAAGTCCATCAGTCATATAGTATGAATAATCTTCAATTAAATACTTAAGTTTTTTGTAGAACCAGATGGTGCTTTGAAAGTAATCCAACCCTAAATCATAACATTCTTCATGACACCAATTATGAGTATGTAGCCCGGTGACTGTAGAAATTTCCCAAATTTGTAAGCTTGGAAAATATTCAAAACTGCTTCTTTCATGTAACGTAGCGTACTACTAAATTGGAAGATGCGTAGACTTATTGGAGATATGAAGATGGCTATCTTGACAATGGCTGGCAAACCTCTAAACCGCATTAGATTGTAGAAAATTGGGGGCTCTCTTGATATTCTCAATTCACAGACAATTCATGTGTCTACGTAGGGTATATAAAGAGGAATTTTGTGAAGATTTATCGCAAATCTGGGAGAGTTACATGTTGTAAGAACTGTAAATTCCTTATGATCATTTAGAAGAAAACGATATTATCATCTTCAACTTTTGCCATAATAATATTTTGAATGTCTTGAGGCAGAGTATTTAATTAGGACAATAATTGCTCTCTATTTAGACACTCTTTGCAGATATTTTGTTAGATGTATTCTAGTATTCTAAGAATTTGAAACATCTCATTAGATGTTAATACAACCTTATTAGAATAAGGATAGAGATAATTAATCTCATCTGAAAGATCTATAAATCTCTCTTGTAGCTGGTTATTTTGTTTAATAAATTTCTCATCTTTTTCTTTTAGAAGATGGACTAGATGAGTCATATGAACCCTGATTTGCTTTTTCTCTTGAGCACATAAGTTATTCCACAGATCGTTAATGATCATGTAATCAGGACATTGTAACCCTAGGTCATAAAAATATTTTAACCTTTTTAAGGGAGATGCTTGGGTTGAGCAATGAGATTTTCCTTTAGCTTGTGAGATTAAAGCTTGATGAGTCATCGTTTTCCTGCAAAAATATTTGAAAATGTGTATTTGAGTTTAATATTTCATTAAAATAGCGAAAAAATATTTCTAGTTGTTTCCAATGTTCTTCAAAATTACTTGAAAAGAGAATTATCATTGTGGGTAGTAACATGAGAAATTCTTAACATTCATGGAGGTATTGTTCTAAGAACTTTAGATATTCTCGCTGAAGGTAAGTGTACCCTGGCGGTCTTCAACTCCAAGTGTAGAAAGAGAAAGGTAGGATGAGAACAATTTTCCATTGATTTTCTTCTAAAACATGCATTTGCCAAAAGCCCAATTTTATATAAAATTTTGAGAATATTTTTTCGTGAATAATATTATCAATTTGATATTCTGGTACTTGATAATTTACCCAAACCAAATTATTTGATCTCTTTTAAACAATAATTTGACTTGAGACTCCATGTTGAAAATAATTTCTAGAGTCTAAACAGCATGTATCATGGCCAGTTTTTATTAGATTATCTTTGATAATTTCTTCAATTTCTTCTTTACAAAAAATTTAGAAGAGTTTCATTCATTTGGACCGGCATGTCAAAATATCTATTATCGAAATAAAATCAAGAGAATTATTTTATGTAAGAAAGACGAATATTCTTTTTATTATTTAGAACTTTTTTATTGAAAGAGTCTGGATAATCTCTATTCTCATCTTTTATATTAGAAAGAACATTTATGAATTTTTATTTATAATGTAAGGCAGAAAATAGTCGATTAACTAATATGTCTTCTAGTTCTTTATTAAATGCGAAAGAGACGTTAGGGTTACTTGTATTTGTGTGGATACCATGAGCATCTACAATAAAAGGCTAAAGATTATTGATAAAAGAAGTTCCTAAAATAATACCTTGTTTGAGATCTTTAAATAAGACAAAGGAAGTTTTAATTTTTAGACCTCTATTACAGATATAAGCATTGGTAAGTTTATATCTTGCTTTAAGAGTTTGACCATTAGTAGCGCTAATCGGATAAGATATTTTTTCATAGAATCTGAAATGAACAAGATCTTCTCTAATGAAATTTACATATGCTTCAGTATCAATTAGAGCGGCGTGTTGAACAGAGTATTCATCCATAATTCCAACAGAGTATTAAGCATTACATTACATCTTCATTTTTTCTCAGCATATTTTTCTATAGAATTTATAAATTCATATCATTAAAATCTTGTTCATGTTTGAAGGTTTTTATTTCTTTGAAACCTTCAAATTCGTCCATGCTTTTATTTTCTAAGTATGTTTCTAGATTTTTTATTTTTTGTTTAAGATCAAGAAGTTCTATTTTTATATTTCCCTATTCTATTCAAAGATCTTCAATATTCACTTTACTTTCAATTTTCTTTTCATTTTGAATTATGTTTAAGATTTCAGAGAAAGTATAGTACTCGTTATCCTTCTTTGCATCAATAGCTTTACTAGATTTTGTCCTTTATTTTTTGTCATTTCAAGATACTTAGTTAATTGTGTTTTTTTCTTGTGGATCAGTGATAGCATCTATAGTATCAAGAATAAATTGTTTGTGTTTGCTTAAAGTATTTAACTCAGAAGTTCCTGAAGAATTTTCAGAAGATTCAATATTGTCGTTATTGTAACAAGTGCAAAGATTGTTGTACTTATCTTCATGATCTGATGAATCATCATCACTAAGTTTTAAGGCATCAATAGACTTATCAATTTCATTTGTAGTAAGGTCTTTTGATTCTAATAAAAGTTCATTAACTTTAGTCTTTAGATTCTTTTGAAAACATTTATTAGCATAATGTCCCTTCTTTTTACATTTATAACATGTAGGAGTTTTATTATTATTATTTTTTCTACAGTTTTTTAGAAATTTTCTTTTGGGTGATTTTCTTTCTTCATTGTTCGTGTTTCTTGGTCTTTTCTTGTTTCTATAATTTTTAATTTTTGGATTTTCCATTTGAAAACCAAATTGATAACAATAGTCTCCTAATTCCTTTTTCCTAAAAGATTTTGGTTTTTTAATTGAATTTTAATTTTAACGTTATTACAAATTTTTAGCCAATGGTATTTACTTATTGAATTAGTTCTCCAAAAAGAATCTAAGCATAAGGTATATGTCTGTTACTTTGTTCTTAATGGATTCTCTTACCCTTTCAGCAAATAAGGGAGGAAGACCCGAAATAAATTTTTCTTTCTAAATAGGATTATTACAATCATGTAGTTGGTAAACTTTAGGAAGAAAGATGTTTTTGTACTATTTGAAATCTGTAAGGGTTTTACATCTAAAATTCATAAGTTATTCTCTAACTTTATCTTGAAGGCATTAGCTAAACCAATAAAGTGATGATAAATAGAAAGGTGTAAAGTGTAAACAACATCACTAATATAATGTCTATTTGCATCAAGAATTGGCTCTCCTAGTTTATTTTGTTTATAATTATTTACAATGTTGTTTCTGTCTATTGGAGTGAGATAATGATTCCACCAACCTTGTAACTGACTTGAAAAGAGGAGCATATTCCACTTGCAATATCTTTTTCAGTATTATCTGGTTGTCTACAAGCATTAGCATAAATAAGCATTTCTTGTAATAGATGTATGGTTTGGTATTCAGTAAATCCATCAAGATTCCACTCAATAAGAGAATTTCCATCAAAATTTGTATTATGATAATCAGTTATTTCTTCAAATTGCATATCAGCAGGAGTTTGTCTTCTATAATAATTTCTTGAGATATAAGGCTATTTCTTAATATTTTGTATTTGAACAGTTTCATTATGATTAGATGGGTAGTCAAGTGTATTGTTGAGCTGAGGTTTAAATTCTGACAAAACATTAATTGCTGGATTTATTTAAAGATAAGTCTTTTAATCTCTTAGTTAACTCTTCAGTAAGGTTGCTCATTTTTTTCACTTAGTTTAAAAGGCTTATTATTTCCTAATGTGATATTCTCAATGAAAGTTTGAGGAGCAAAAGGAGACATAGGGTTAGTGATAGGTTTTTTTCATGTCTAGAAGCATATTTTCAATTCCATCTGTTCGTTTATCTATTGTTTGAAAATAAATGCTAGTAAAGTTGTTTTGCTCAATAACCAGGGAGATATGTTCTTGTCGAGCTGCGTTGGAATTTGACTCAAGTGTCTTAATAGGAGTAGCCTTAACTTCTTCTTTTCCTTTACCAAATTTTATCGGTTCAAGAGGGGGATGCAAATGTTCAACTTGTTTATCCTTTTCTATTTTTCATGTGTTTGAAATCCTTTTTAACATGTAGGCGTGGTTTTCAACAGGTAAATGTTTAAGGGAATTCTTTTCATCTTCAACGTAAATGACTTCATTCCATAAGAAAAAAGGTATATTTTACCTAATAGTTCGCATACAATCATAATATACAGTTCGAATTGATGATCTGAAATCTTCTTCATAAGTTTTAGAGAACCATTCTTTTTTATGTTGGTTTTTAGGAGAATTGAAATCTTTTCTTGGAAATTCTTTATTAATCTCAATGGGAGGTTTGTCATCAAAGTTATCAATAACATTAACACTTAGTGCTGATGAATCAGAATCATCATAAATAGCAGTTGACTCAATGTTATATTTAATTCCTATGGGTTTTCTATGTTTAGAAAACTCCTTTTCATTGGGAGGAATTGAAGAAATTAAGGCACAAAGTGCATCATTGGTCTCAAGAGTAATTTTTTTGAAAGAAGAAAAGTTGACTTCTACATCACCATTAGGATGGTCAACTATATTTTGAAAGTTAGAATTTTCAGGGGGTAAAGGTTCAATGACTTGACTTAATTTCCAAATCAAAGGAAGTTAAATTTCATTCTATTTTAAAGTCTTGGGAACAATTAGGATATTTTTAGCATAAGTAAGAAATAAAGTAGTTGCTCCTTTCTCAGGGTTAATCTTTGCTTGAGGTGTGAGAGTATCATGGCTTTATAGTAGATTCTATAGGTTAAAGCTATATTCTTAGAATTAAGATCCATAATAAGTCCAGAGGTTTAAAGATTTAAAGTTAAGACTTTGAGAATTATAGGGTTTGATAAGGAAACTGAGAAGTTAGGGAAAGCATTAAAGAATATATGACCATTGCTCAAACTTGACTCAATTAGACTAATTAAAGAGTCTGAAAAAATAGAAAATCTTCCATCTCGTAGGCAAGAGCAGATGTGTTAAGGTCATTTCTAGTAAGGGGTCTAATGGAAACTTGAACAACGCCAAGATGAATGAATTTAAGAGTAGGATCTTCAGTAATTCTTTGGATATATTTATCACTAAGTAATTATAACTTTTCCATATGAGAAGTTACAATTTTTTATTTTTCAAAAGTTTCAACATGATATGTAGTTTTTAGTTTAAAACTTTTTTTACAATAAATGTCATTAATTGTATTTTCCAATTTTGAATGTTTTGGTCAATAATCTCATAAATTAGAGATTCTGAGTTTTTAACTAACATAGTTTTTACATAATGATTCTTCTTATCTGAGGAAAGATAGCTTAGAACTTAGGCATCTTAAGAAAGACACTAAAACTTAACCTATCAAAAGTAAGGGATAAACACAGATGGAAGAGCATTAGGCACATACTTAGCTAACGGCCGAAAACCGTGTAAACTGCGATAAATAGTTAAAGAAATAAAGTCTTAAAAAAGAGGCAAAGTAAGCAAGCTAGATATTAAGAAAATAGTAGTTTTCTCAAAAAGTTCACAGAATCCTCACTAGTCAACAGCACCGGATAAATGCACAACAAAGCTGTGTAAGTCGCGATTACAGCAAGTAAAAAGAGAACTAAAAAAGAGCACTAAAATATGCTAGAAATGTTTGAAATGTTTGAGAAATAAGCTCAATGTAAGCAATGAAGCATAAATAGTAAAATGCTTAAAATTAAAGCTATTAGGAACCAAATATAGAATATTGTAGTAGTTTTTTTTACCAGAGATGTCTACAATTATTGTATTGTAGATCAAGCAATAATATCAAGGAGTGAGTCGTTTCTTACAATATCACCAAGTGGGGATATACACCGACAAGTCAAGGGACGGAGAGGTCATTGACGTCATTTGAAACCTCATACAAGGGTAAGAAAAACCCCAAAGCCATTTGTTATAGACAATAGGTTACAAAATCAAAAAGCAAGCATCCCCACTCTTACAATAGTAAGAAAAACAGATAAAAGAAGCAAGATAGACAGAAGTATTTACAAAGAGTAAAGGAACCAAAGCTTCAGAATTTGTCTCCAACAAAAGTTGTCCTCTCCCAAAATAAAACCGTTTGACCCGAACCAGGAAACCTAGTCTAATTGGGAAATTAATTTTTGGTATTTTGGCTATAACTTTCTCATCCGACCTCAGAATAAGGTGATATAAGATTTATTGGAAATCTGTTTAAGAGACCTACAAATTTGATCTTTTGCATTTTTCCAAATTCAAACTTCATCGGTGTGTAAAACATATAAACTCTTAACTAGTTATTTTTCTAGATTTCTCTCCGTGCATGTTTTGTGCATTTGCACTCATATATTCACAAATATACATTGAATTGATCTGAAATCAATTCCTATCACACTCAAACATCAAAATATGTTATTTTTTACTATATAACATATTTATTTTTATTTTTTATATAATATTTAAATTTTTAGGGTTTTACATTCTTCCCCCCTTAAAAAGAATTTCGTCCCCGAAATTCCACAATCGTATCCTATAGATTAATAATACCAAAAAAGCATGTTGAGGGGATAATTCAGACAAGAAAACCCTCACAGACACATGTCCCACCATTAATCTCCGGATATAAAACATGGCTATATGTACACTTAACAATTTAGAATGTGAATACTGCCACTTAGCCCCTAATTAAAGGGAAACTAGTATGTCAGGCGAAAAATCCAAACAAGGAACCCCCCATATATATATTATGTGTTCTAAATGATTAGGAGTCAAGTGTTAATACCATCATTCTAGCGTTAAGTATAAACATGACTAAACATCATATATAATCATAATTACCAATACATATAAGCACTTATAAATATCAACATCTTACCTGCTCAAACAGGTGTGGGTAGTCGCAACGTACATCTTCTCGCGCTCCTAAAAAATCTCTTCGGCTCCATGCCGGCTCCACTAAACTTTCACTAATGGAATGCTTTTATTTCTAAGCTTTTTATTCTCTCTAGCAAGAATGCATACCAAAATCTCTACATTAGTCAAATCATCTTGGATCTCGATCTCTGGTGAATCAATCACCCATTGCTACTCCTCATCGCGCAAATGCTTCTTGAGCATCGAAATATAAAAGACATCTTGTACACTCTATATCGATGCTAGAAGTTCTAATCTATAAGAAACAGCCCAATACGCTTAATAATCCTGAAGGGACCAACATATCTCGGGGCAAGCATTCCTCATCTACCAAATCGCTGAACGTCCTTTATCGGTGATACTTTCAACATAATTAAGTCTCCGACCTGGAACTCTAGTGGTCATCTCCACTGATCTGCATAACTCTTTTGTCGACTCTGTGTGGTAAGAATAGGCTCTCTAATCAATGACACCTTCTCTGTGGTCTACCTAATTAGCTCCGGCCTAAGCAATAGGCTATCCTCTAGCTCTGTCCAACATATAGGTAATCTGCAAGGCCTCCCGTACAATGCTTCATACGGTGCTATCCCGATAGTAGCTTGATAACTATTATTATATGTAAATTCAATCAATGGAATATGGTCCTTCCAGCTACCCTAAAAATCTATCACACATGCTAGCAACATATCCTCTAACACCTGATTCACCCTCTCTGTCTGACCATCGGTCTGGGTGTGGAAAACACTACTAAATGACAATTGGCTGGAAAAAGCATCCTGAAAACTCCTCCAGAAATAAGATGTGAAGACTGAGCCTCGATCTAATGCGATCGTCTCTGGGACTCCATGTAATCGAACGATCTCTCAGATGAAAATCCTCGCATATGTATCCACCATATAAGTCATCCTCATAGGTAAGAAATACGCCGACTTCGTCAACCGATCTACTATCACCCAAATAGAATCATTTCCTTTCTTTGTTTTAGGCAACCCTACAATAAAATCTATGGAAATATCTGCCCACTTTCACTTAGGAATGGGTAAAGACTGTAGGGTCTCTGTAGGTCTCAAATGTTCTCTCTTAACTTGTTAGCAAGTAAAACACTTAGCCACATACTCTGCAATCTCTCTACGCATGCCACTGCACCAGAAATGCCTCTTCAGGCCTTTATACATTTCCGTCGTGCCTGGATGCACTGTATACCTGCTACGATGTGTCTCATCAAATAGATCTCTCTTCAGCTGTGGATTGTTCGGTATAACTAATCGACCCTTCATCCGAAGGCCTCCATCTACTCTAATAGTCCAATCAGCCTTGGGTTCCTTGGAAATCACCCCCTTACAGGTTTGAATCTAAGAATCCTCTAGCTGAGCTTCGATCACTCTATCGCTCCAAGATGGTTGTACTAATAAAGCTCCTAAGAAAGCACTGCTCCCCCCCCCCCCAAAGCACTGCTCCCCCCAATCTCTGACCTGAAACCATAGTGGATGAGGGTATAAAGATCTTGATGTAATGAACACCTCAAAGCTGCAAGCCCGCGATGTCACTTCCTGCTCAACGCATCTTCTATCACGTTTGCCTTTCACGGATAGTACTGTATAGCGAACTCATAATCCTTAATAATCTCTACCCATCGCTGCTGCCTCTGGTTGAGTTCTTTCTATGAGAAGAGATATTTTAAGCTCTGGTGATCTGTGAATAACTCAAACTGCACTCCATACAAATTATGCATCCACGTCTTTAGTGTAAAACCACTGCTGCTAGCTCTAAGTCGTGTGTGGGATAATTCTGCTCATGAGTTCTCAGCTGCCTCGAAATATAGGCCATAACTCTTGGGTATGCATCACAACACCTACTAGACCCGCTAACTATGTATTCGTGTAGACGACAAATGTTTTATCACTGCTTGGAATAACCATTACTGACGCTGTATCGAATTTCACCTTTAGAGTCTCAAAGGCTTCATGGCACTCCGTGCCCCCAATCAAACTGTACACCCTTTTGCGTAAGGAGTGTAAGTGGTGTTGCAATCTTTGAGAAGTCTTGAATAAATATAATAGTCGGTCAAGCCTAAAAAATTATGAATATCTGTGACTATCTTCGGTGGATCCTAATCAAGTACCGCTTTCACTTTAGCTAGCTAGATCCACTACAATGCCCTCCTTGCTGATAATATGTCCAAAAACCTGACCTTAGAACTGATACTCCAGCAAAGTCTGCAATACCAAACGAATATGCTACTCGTGCTCTACCTCTAATCTCGAACAGATAAGGATGTTATCGATAAAATAACCACAAAACTGGTCCAAACATGGACGAAAAACCCGATTCACCAACAGGTGTATTAGTCAGCCCAAATGGCATGACAAGAAACTCAAAAGACCCATATCGAGTCAGAAAGAAAGTTTTAGGAATATTCATTCCCCGCACTCGCAACTAAAAATAATCAGAACGAATATCAATCTTCAAAAAATGTTACGCTCCCCGCAGCTAGTTGAACAAGTCATAAATCCTCGATAGTGGATACCTAATTCAGGAAGTGATCTTGTTCAACTCACTATAATCTATACATAATTGTATGCTATCATCCTTCTTCTCCACAAGGACCGGTGCTCCCATGACATTCACTCCAGAAAATAAAACTCTGAGATAACAACTCATCTACTTGAGTCTGTAGCTCCCTCATCTCAGTGGGTGTCATATGATAGGGTGCTCAGAATATCGGTATGGTGTCTGTTGTAACTCGATGCAGGAAAACAACCTCTCTCACTGGAGGAAATCTTGGTATGTCCCGAAAGATATCTTGATACTCTGAGACGACTCCGGTCTCGCTCAAATCTGCACTCTGATCCCGTATCAACACCACCTTGACGTATGCTAAAAATGATTCTGCATTCTGGTTACCTTATGAGGTTGCTACTATCTATACAAACCCACTGAATGCTCACAAGCTGACTGTCTTTGCAAGATAGTCTATACTAACATGGTAGGATGATAACAAATCCATATCAAAAATAACATCAAACATCGGACATTCGTAAGATGATTAAATCGACCACGTACTCAGACTCGTCTAAACTGACAACACATCACCTATATATACTCTCTAAGAGAGACACCTTTCCCAAAGGAGTAGAAACTGATAATGTAACACCTAAAGACTACGCTACAAGCTGATGTCTAATCATGACATCATAATAGATAAAAGAATGTGAAGCTTCTGAATCAACAAGATTCGAGCTGCAAAGGAAATTACTAAGAAAGCTCCGCTCACACCATGATCAGGCGGTACGACTGCATAAACCTTGCCGGTGGATGGCGATTGCTACGCTGATGGAGGTCAAACATATGGGACTATCCCTCCCTTAGGAATCTCTTGGATTGCATGAATCTGGCCTACTGGCCCCTCAATCCTCCAGACGTCTGGATGTGCCTCAAATTCTCTGCTACTTACCGTAACCACGGCCCTGAGACTGCTAATTTTGACCTATCTCATGCTGGCCTCCTGCTAGTGTACTATGATAATTGTAATATGTACGCTTAATTCTGCGCTGCTGCGATGCTCTCAAATCATGTTGTAGGTTATGTTCTCTTCTTATGCTGTCCTTGTTGCTAGCTGTAAAAATCCTTACACCGCTGCTGGGGATCTCTAGCATCCATAACAGGTCTCTTGCCCTTGCTATTGTCACTATGCTGGTCATGATTCCATAATTAACTACAGACATATCTCCCTACTTTAATCGGACTAGCTCCACTGCTTGTCAAAGAAGCAAACACAATTTTCCCAAATAAGTGGTATTCGCTGCTCTAGCAAAAATCTAAAGTCGGTGTCATCCTCTGGTGCTATCCTCTACGCTGAATACATCTAACTTCGCTTTAGTACTGATTCGACGGTAAGAAATTTTCACATATTTTTTCCATTTATAGGCTGCACATGAGTCCGGTGTGCATTGAAACTATGGTGCTCTCAGTGTCTGATGTTTTTCTTTTTCTTACAGAGCCAAGCCTCCTGCTCTACGGCTCTATCAACAGCTGGTTGTGGTGATGCTGAAATATTTAGTATGAGGAATTTTTCAAAACAGCCCTAAAAAGTTTTTTATTTTTCAAAATCGACTCATTTTTTTTATTTATCAAAATCGACCCACTTTTTGCCACGTGGGCTTAATGACGTTCCTAAACAGTCGGGGTTGCCAATCCCGACTGTTTAGGATATGAAAATTTTGGGTTTAAGGGTTCTAATTAGGGTTTAACACCCTCCTAAACAGTCACGGTTGCCAACCCCGACTGTTTAGGAATTTCATTAAGCCCACGTGGCAAAAAGTGGGTCGATTTTGATAAATAAAAAAATCGGGTCGATTTTGAAAAATAAAAATCTTTTTAGGGCTGTTTTGAAAATTTGTTCTATTTAGTATTGCCTCTTCAATAGACACGACTAGTATAACTAGTGATGGAACTCCAGAAAATTTAATATGGCTCGTTACTCGCTCCTTGAGTGTTGCTAGTCTCTGCTTTTACGATCAGCGTTACGAAGTCGATCAGATATTGTGGAGCCTGTAGCTGCTCGGGCTCTGCTTACCCAGCTCTCCGAGTACAAGTTTTATCTCGACCACATCCTCATCTCGACATTTATAATATCAAGTGGAGAGCTTAATAGACACAGTAAAAGAGGTCGGAAATATATATACATAACATAACGTATCACATAGTATTCACGCAAATACTTTTCAATCAAAGTAAGATAGTCATAAAAAAATTCATAATTTTTGAGGTATACGTATTACGTCTTCACACATTTTAGGAATTCCTAGCAGACTCTATACATGAATCCTAGGAAACTCTATCCTAGCTCCACGACTCAACACAGGATGATCCTAAGGATGCTAGAACTAGAGCTCTGATACCAATTATGATGCCCCCGGATTCACACAATGCTACAGTCCAAGGTGAAACCAATGATGTCAAACATGTCATGCACCTATACTGTGTAATGACATGTTTCACCATCATAGAAATATCCCTCTAGTGGAAACAAATAAGACAGTACAGGTACAAACAGATATAAAAAAGATGAAGACAAGAAATAGAACACAAAAATATTTGATAAATCTCCGAATAATCAGGTCTGAACAGATATAAAGAAAATATGTCCAACAATCTAAAATAAATGATCTAAAATCTCAACTACAGAGTCAACTGAAAAGTACATAAGCTCTCTCAGCTCTCAAAATATAATACAAATCTAAACATCAACTAGAAATACAAACTAAACATCTGTGGAGCAGAACTACTAAACATATATGACGGCGACTATGCTGAAAATCCGTCAACCTGTGGCTATCCGAAACTTTGCTCCGCTACCTGAAAGAAGTAAAAACCACAGCGTTAGAATGCTAGCAAGATCATCTCCATCCGCCCCCCGGGGAAGGGCTACTAGGTATGATGGAGGCTCTACCTATAAGTGCATAGTCTACCTAGTTTATTTACCTGGTACTAAACTAGGGTTAATACTTAGAAACTCACAACATGAGACTGGTACGTCGAGCAAAATAATCTAAACAAAGAAACCCTCATGTATATACCATACGTCTCAAATTGTGAATCGCTAAATATTAACTTAAAAACTAAGAATAAATGAATACAAGAAAGATAATATAGGAAATACCACATCATACATCTCCAAAAATGTCATATCAACTCCTCATACTACCCTTAGTGGGTAAAATAGATATTGATACACTCGTGTATCTAAGTTGTGAAATACTTTCACAATGGATCATATCGATGATGTCAATATTCACCTACACTTAGGTTATTTATCAAATCGTTCTTCACGAAAATACTTCAACTCATCGCACCCCCGTACGGACCGGTAAATAGATATGTTAGTTTATTGCACTCCCGTGCGGACCAATAACTAGGTATGTCAATTCATCATACTCCCGTGCAGATCGGTAACTAAGTATAATAACTCATCTCATAACCATGCGGACCGATAGTATATCAACCTATGCGCATCTTCGTGCAGACCGATAGATAGGTATTTCAACCTCTGCGCATCTCCATGAGGACCGATAGATAGGTATATCAACCTCTGCGCATCTTCGTGCAGACTAATAGATAGGTATTTCAACCTCTTCGCATCTCCATGCGGACCGATAGATAAGTATATCAACCTCTGTGCATCTCCATGCGGACCGATAAAGGAGTATAGTCCATCTGCGGTCTCATTGTAGGACCCGACTAAAGCACTCGGAGTATAGTCCATCCACGGTCTCATTGAGGGACCTGACTAACCCCACCAAATCGATCATAATTATAATATATATAATAATAGAAGTTACTCTTAACGATTGTAACCTATTTGGATACCCGAAACAATGTAATCATGCATACTTAATCCCCGTACATGTACTCTTCGAATTATGCGTGGATATCAGCTGACGTCTTGCACAAAAATGCTCACCAAACGAACACACAAGCAAAATGTTCAATCTCACAAAAGCTGACCCGATCAGTCGACCGACAACCTCATCGGTCTACTGATAGGGTCGTTCATAAAATAACAGGGCAAACACAAGCCCGTCAGTCGACTGATGCTTGCCATCTGTCGACTGATGACCTCCCGTCAGTCGACTGATGGAAACTTCAGTCGACTGAACAGGTCGAAAATGCACAGTCTGTTCTTCTCTCGTGTTTTCTTTAAAAACTCTGGTTTTTATCAGATTATATAAATAAAACTTGATTCCATTATCATTTATACTTAACCAGGAGTTTGTTTAAACAAGATGAATCACATGAACACATAGATCAAGGGTTTAACATGCAAAACAACCTAATTCTTATTTATTTCGACAATCTAAAGCATATAAATCATATTAAACTATAATTAACTCATTAAAATAAACCCTAATGATCATGATCATGTCAATATATCAGTTTTAGATTTGTTCTACTATTCTTGACATAAGATTTAATCATAAACATCATATGTAACATGTTTAACATTAGATTTAAACCCTAAACATAAAGTTAAATATATAAATCTCTTAAAAACATGATTTTTATTCGAGGGAAAAGTTTGGATAGAGGTGATTTTGCCTTTGCACGTGTACAAGCCTCTGAAAAGAACAGCAAGTGATTACCCCGTCACCAAACACCGAAAATCCCGACTTTTCCTCGATGTTCTCCTCACAAACTCTCCCAGAAACTCACTTTAGGTCTAGGGTTTGAGAAAGAGGAAGAGGGGTTGCTATGGTTTGAAACTCTGATATAAAAATAATAATTTTTGTAAAAACACAAGTATATATATATATATATATATATATATATATATATATATATATATGCAAACCCGAAATAAACCCGTTTGACCGAACCAAGGAACCTAGTTTGACTGGGAAATTAACATTCGGTATTTTGGCTATAACTTTCTCATCCGACCTCAGAATGAGGTAATATAAGATTTGTTAGAAATCTGTTGAAGAGACCTACAATTTTGATCTTTTGAGTTTTCTAGATTCAAACTTTATGGTATGTAAAATATATAAACTCTTAACTGGTCATTTTTTCAAATTTCTCTTCGTGTATGTTTTGTGCATTTGCACTCATATATTCACAAATATGCATTGAATTGATCTCAAATTAATTCCTATCATACTCAAACATCAAAATATGTTATTTTTCACCATATAACATAATTATTTATATTTTTCACATAATATTCATTTTTTTGGGGTTTTACACTAGAGAATTAGCCCTCATCCACTTATCTTCCCAAAAATGTATTTTTAGCCCCCCACCCAAATTCTATTGAATTAAAGATAATAATGCTTGACTATAATAGGTTGTATCATGCCAAAACTTAGAGGCAGAGGACTTTAGGGGTGTGCAACTAGTGATAGAAAACTGAGAAGAGTATAGGGATGAGAGAAATTTTCCTACGAAGGAATGTTGTTTGAGGTATTTCCACATCCATTTTGAGATGAAAGCACAATTGAAATCAAAAAAATTTATAATACCCAAACCCCTTTCTTTTTGGGCTTACACACCACCTTCCAATTAACATGAGATTTTTCTTTAGAGTAGGATGCACAACCACTCCCTAAAAAATTTTACCTAAGTCTATCCATTGTCTTGATTAGTCAACCTGAGAGTTTAAAGAGAAAAAAATATATATATATATATATATATATATATAAAAGAATAGAAGTGAGGATAGAGTTTATAAGAGTCAAATGTCCACCAATTAAGAGATGTCTATTTTTCCACATGGATAATCTCTTAGAGAAGTTGTCAAGAACATGTTGCCGACTCTTCTTAGAGAGATATCCTTTTCCTAAAGGAATGTAAAGATATTTTAAAGGAGGTTTATCAAGGGTAAAATGAAGAGAGCGGGCTAATTGATTACCCTTAGTAATGGATTTCCCAAAATAGAACAGAATTATCGTAGCATAATTAATCCCCAAACCTGAAACATCCTCAAAGAGATAAAAGATAGTTTTAACGAGCAGAGATGCTCCCTCAAAAGTTTCCCTACCACAAGAACTAAAGTAATCATCTACAAACATGAATGGATCTAAACATTATTAAGCGCTCCTTTGATGTACAGCTCAGATAAGTCCCCTGAAGCAACACTTGCTTTGAGCATTTTCTTGAGAACATCAGTTGCTAGGATAAAAAGCATAGTAGAGAGGAGATCTCCTTGCTTAATACCCCAGAGCAAGAAAATGATTGGGAGGGTACCCTATTAACAAGAATTGAAGATTTAGAGGAAAAAAGAATAGACTCAACCCAATGGCACCATTTATGACCAAAGCCTCTAGCATGAGGGAGATCTAAGATAAATTTCCAACTGCTACAATCAAACACTTTCATAAAATCAATTTTGATTATATAGATTTCTTTTTTCTTAGATTCACACATGGGAAGAAGCTCATGAGCTATAAGGATGGAATCAAGTATGATTTTACCACTCTGAAAAAAGATGAATTTGAAAAAGTAAATTTATTTTTAGTATAATTTTTATAATAGAGGTGTCGAAGATGGAAGGTATGTCCGTGAATTGAATGAGGTAAATGACTATGAGATAGATATTGGAAGATGAAAATATAATTTCAATAGTCTTCTATTAATCTTGACATCGTAACAAGAAGTTAAGATCGTACTTAGTATAGGATAAATGCTATTTATCTGATAAAAAGAGAAGAAGATCAACGAAGTTAATTCTGAAGAACTTGTAAATAGATAGGTTCTAGCCATCTAAGATCGTACTTAGCATAGGATAAAATCCTATTTATCTGATAAATAGAGAAGAACATCAATGAAATCAATTCTCAAGAACTTGTAAATAGATAGGTTCAAGCCATCCTTCAATCCCTACCAATTTTAGGATCTAAATACCCTAGTCTCTAATCCCTTTTTTGCTTACTGGGTCTAGATCTGTGTGAAGGAAACCCATTAGATTTTTTTCACATATGGATATATATAAGTAATTAGGAGCTAACCGTTTTACTGTAGCTTGTTCTCAAGCGATGCAACCCCCTTGACTATAGAATCGTAAACAAGAGACAAGTGGCATCCAATTTCTCCATTTCCCATCATATTGAGCCCCATGATAAAGTAATGGATTTTTCTATGTCTTGGAAACTCAAACTTGACCGCGTAGGGTGATGAAGGATTCAAGACCTACGATCTTCTTATCAATTTGATGGAGCTTTAATTCTATAGTAACTTCCTTGATTGCTCTATTTGTTTCTATGCTGATTCTCTAGCGTGTTGCTTGCATGTTTATTGACTCTCATTAGTAGTTGTTCAAAACAAGATTTTATGGTTAATTTTAGTCTTCATTCTTGATGAAGATCGGGTTGAGGGCTCTGTTCCAATAATATAAGGCTCTCGAATATGTTACCTTTGGCGTCAATCCGGATCCTATCAAAAAGTATGAGGTCTTGGATATTGTAAACTCTGGCGGCTACCTGAATCTGATCTGGATCTAAAAGGATAAGGAAGAAAGATAATTTTTAAGTCATCAATAGCTTTCCAGAGCCATGTTGTAAGGCATTGGTGGGGATGGATCATTATTCATTGAGGATCGAGTAGAGGAGATTCAACAATAGTGATACTCGAATGGAGGTTATCGTCGGGATTAGTAGGATTTGAAGGATTAATGCAGCATCATCGGATGAGGCAGGTAGTTTTGAATCTCGAGAAGGTGGCAAATGGATAGTAGCAAAATTACTATTCACACATACAAATAATATGTGGATTGACGTTCATCTGTGAACAAAAACATTTCCTCCTCTTGTTGATTTTGATTTGTTTGATTGTAGGGATTTTTTTGAGGATTAAGATTTGGGGAGAAAGTTGGAGTAGATAAGATTTAAAGTTAGGACTGAGCATGGTTCGGTCCAAACCGAAAAAACCGACCGAACCGACCCGAACCGACCAGAAAAAAATCGGTTTTATGAGTAGGACGGTTCAGGTCGGGTCAAAAACTTTTCAACCCAAACCGACCCGAACCAACCGAATATACTACAAGTCTTAGTCTGCAATTCTCAAACCCTGCCCAACATGTCCCCAACCCAAAGAGTCAAAGACTCAAACCCTAAAGGCCTAAACTCATTTTCGCTCCCAGCCGCCGCTCTTCATTTCCTCTCTCTCACTTAGTTTACTTCACCTTATCTTTTCTCCATGGCGCTATTTCTCAAGCCTTACGCTTCGATCCCTCACTCCCAGATCCACTCTCTCCTAAAATCACAACATGTTCGCTCTTCTCGATCGTCTTATGTTACTGGGAACCCTGACCCTAGATGAAGCGTCCTCCAGGAGCAGCTCGGGCACGACTCTCTCTCCAGGCTGGATTTTTCTTTTTTTATGAATTTTGAAACTCAGGATGCTCTAAGATGTAAGCATTTAGGGTTTTGTTGATCTTTTTATTTAGTTTGAGCGGAGAAGGAGGAACTTGTGGGCTATTAGGATTTAGGATCTCTTTGTCCGCACTTTTGCTGTAAGCATATATATAATAATGACTAAGATTGTGGTTGAGCTCTGTCACCATGAACAGAAATTTGATTTTTATTTTGTACATGAGGTAGGAATATATGGAGTTTGTGTCTAATGATGATGGTTGGTATTGGGGAGGAGCTAAATTTGTAACTTTTTATGCAAATATTTTATGCTGTGGTGTTAAAATATTCCTTCCGACATCTATCTTCTTGGCTAGGTATCACTCCTTATCATATTAAAATAATTAACTGTCAAGCTTACATACCTACTAATATTCCATCACAGAGTATCAGGATCTGATGAAGTTAGAACCGAGCAAACCGAACCGAACCACACCGAACCGACTTGTAGCGGTTCGGTTCGGTTTTGAATTGTAGGCGGTTCGGTTCGGTTGTTCAAATTTTGTTAAAAACCAAACCGAACCGACCAATGCTCATCCTTATTTAAAGTGGAGAATTAAGCTATAACTAGGTCTCACAACTAGGGGCCTCACACCCAATGGCTTCACACCCCTGTTCGCGGGAAAAATCGTGTCTTTCTTCATTGTTGATTCCATTGTCATCTTAAATAACAGCTTTTTGAGTTACAAAGATCCGATCTTTTTATAAGATCCGGTTACAATGAAAATCAAATAAAAGAAAAGAAAGATTATAACTTTTTATCCTTGTTTGACGAACAAATCACGAGCTCCTGTTTTGCGGTCGCTCGCTTGCGTGGGTTGTTTGCCTGCGTCGGGGTTTATCCGTGGACCACCGCGAGATCTAGATCCGGTCGGATCTACGCAGTATGACGGGTATTATTTCGCCAAGGAAATAATAGCCGAGGGTACTATTTCGCCAAGGAAATAGTAGCCTTTAATTCTCAGGATCAAAGACCAAGCTTTGATCCGGAGTACGCCTGCGTAGATCTGAGATCCGGTCCTCTCGAACTCTTGCCTTATTTGGCGTTGACGATCGCCGAGCACCAGATCTGGAAGAACAAGTCCTCGAAGTCCCAAAGCTTGGATCTTTTTTAGATCTGAGTCTTCAATCCAGCAGAGCTTCGCCTCTCCAAATTTTCCAACCCTTGAACAAATGAACCACCTCTGTATCTGTTTTTCGGTTCTTTATTGACTTAGACTCTGATTCGTTGACCTGATTTGGCAGTAAATCCGATTCTTGATTTGGCAGTAAATCCACTTCTGAGTTCGAGTCCGAAACTGATCTTGATTCGATCGTGATTCGTCTGAATCCGCCCTTGGTTGGATGACTCGTTGACTCTTCAACCCGTTAGCTTGATTCCGCACACGAGTGGATTTATTCCGTTGTTTGCGTGCGGTTCATTAGCTTCGTAGCCTCGTTAATCCGCTTCGTCGCGTATCGCTTGGCTTTGTGTGGACTAACAATCGTGTCTGCATACGTCGCCCGATGGTCGGTTCGTCGAATCGGCGTTGTCGAGCTGTGTTAAGGGACCTATAGGCAGTTTTATACGCCTACAGGGGTGTCTCAACTCAGGTTGAGACACTTCGTTTTGCACACATGTCTATTTCCGCCGAAACTTCTTCATCTGAACTCGGATTTGAATGATTCAAAGTGCATTGGAAAGCCGGCGAGGAGATCTATAAACTTCGATGGTTTAGACCATTGTGGATTAAACTGGGATACAAGCGGTGTTTCGCCTTTTGTAAGCGACATTGGGCTCCCGATCAGTTCGTATCCTTGTTATTCTAAAACTTTGTTACTTCACGTAGTTCGTCGATTCACTTTAAGCGTTCGTCAACATCAATCAAGCTTCTGTAACTTGGATAGTGACGTTCATCATCTTCTCTTAGCACCGAGCTGTTCTTGGAGACCTATAGGCAATTTTCGACGCCTATAGATACCCCCTCCAAAGCGTTCCAGTCTCGTTTCTTTTATAGAAGGGGTTGGAATACTTTGCATGTGATTGGTCCAGCCTTCGGTCAGCATAAAGGACCTGTAGCTAGCTTCAATTCTTGACTCCTCTGATTTTCAATCTATTCGATGCTTTGACGAACAGCTGAAGTTCTTCCGGCGCTGCGTTTATCGTCTGGCCGTCATCAGAGTCTCGAATCTAAAACTGATGAGTTGAGTTTGGCTCGTGTCATTGAGTTGACTTAGAACTGACTATCTCTTATTTTCTTTGATTTAGTTGTAACCGGATCTATAAAAGACCGGATCTTTGTAACCCAAGATGACAATCATATCAATGAAAAAGAAAACAGTTTTCCACGCGAACAATCTGGCGACCACAGTGGGAGCCGACGATCTCGCCAACGAGATCGATGCGTCGCAGCCGCGGATTGCAATCCCGGTCGTGGAGGAGGTCGAGTACGAGTTCGACCAAGCCAAGTTCGAGGAGTACGTGTCCTCGTCCGGCTCTATCTCCCCCCACAAGTCCAAGAAGTTCTCCTCCGGGAGAAAAGCTCGTTGGTTTGAAGCTGCTCGGGAAGCCCACGAAGCTCTCAACCCAACTGACGCCGAAGTTGCGTCAAATGAAGTTCCACCGACCTCCAATCAGGTCAACCCAACTCCCGCCAACGCCTCTACTGTTCAGGGCGTTGTGACTCTATCAAAGAGAGCCCGCCAGAGGCGTCGTCAACGCCTCGCGCGGCAATTCGCTAAGGCGATGGAGTCTACGGACGGATTCCGCTACCACGCGGAGTTGAAGAACAGAAGAGGCAAACAGCCTCAACCACCAATGAATGGCGACTCTTCCAAGCCGCCAAAGAAAGAATGGGTCCGCGTCAAACGGAACCGTTCGACGCTCGAGGAGCGCATTCGCAAGCGCCGCGCGATGTCAGCGCAGTCACGGGCTCAAGCTCAGGAAGCCCGTAGAAAGCTGCAAAAGGAGGTGGAGAAGAAGCCACCACCAACACGCCAAGTCTGGAAGCCTAAGTCTGAAGTGGCGACTCAGGCTAAAAAGCAACCAGTGCAGCCTTCTAAGGAAGGTCAAACTCCGGCGAGTCAACCAAAGTCACTGTTAATCCCAATAACTTCTCCGGGAGATCATGCAGAGTCATCCCGCAAGAAGAAATCAATTTTGGAGCGCCTCGGTCCAGTTCCTGACGTGAGAGGCAAAGCTCCAATTCACGAGCGTTTGGGCCCGATGAAGAAGCCCAGAACGGCTCAACATACTGGGGGTCGCCATCACCTCCAGCATGACAAAGAGCTCAAGGCAGTGGCGCGCACCAATTTGCGCATTGAAGTCCAAGAGCAGTCGAAAATTCACGCCCAAAAAGGCATGTTTTGAGGCGGGTAACCTTTGAAAGCCCAAAGAAGGCAAGTCACCCTCAGATGGAAACATTATCATCTGATAGTGATAGTGTTATACCTGAGAAGGCGTGCCCGCACACGATAGGTTACTCCGACTGTCAAAATGACGAGTTGTACTATCGTGCTGGGGGTACGAATAGAACCAGGAAGAGGAGTCCCCGAGAACGGGAAATTCAATGTCCCTGTTCCAAACTCATTCGGGCGGTATTGTCTGAATGCAACTGCATTAAGGCAGTTCCCGAAAGAGTTTCAGTTTTTGAAAGACTTAATGCGGAGACGCCAAAACCAAGGCCTAGGCGCTTCCAACGAAGAAGAAGGGTGATTGAAGACGGAGAATTTCCGAGGGTCACCGCCAACATGACCAGCAAAGAGACATCGACACAGGTTAATCTCAAGTCGTTTATGGAAGCATCCCGGCGTGTAACCCGTCTGCAGTCCAGAGCCATCGCACGAGGAACTTATGGTAGGGTTCGGACAAGATTACCTTCGGAAGATGAAGAATCAGATTCCTGCTCTGCTGTCGCATCGGACAATACAGTGTCCAGCGAAGGACAACCCCGCGAGTCATTCATGATAAGCGCGGAAGAAATAGCCAAGATGCTTGAAGACGCTTTGGCTAAGCAAAAAGAAAGTTTCAAATTCGAGATGGAGATGGCCGTGCAGACTATGAGAGAGATGCATGAGCAACAAATTCAGGCAATGACGAACCAGCGAGGTGAACCAAGCCGCCGTAACCAGGTTGTTCAGGAAGAGGAGCACACGGATAGGGATGGAGCGCACAATGCCAATAACCCTCCTGTCAATGCAGGGGGTGGTAACGAGGATGCCAACGAAGATACAAGTGAAGACTTGAAGATCAAAGATCTCGAGAGCAAAATCAACACATTGATCTCCGCTCAAGAGGTGAAGAAGACGGGCATTCCTTGTCCATACCCACGAGAATGGGAATCGATCCCCTATCCGGCGAAGTTCAGTCTGATTAACTTCACGCCGTTCGATGGGAAGGGTTCCCCCACTCAGCATTTGATTTATTTCAAATCGCACCTGGGTATTATTTCCGGCAATGAGCCTCTGATGGTGCGGTCATTCGTTGGCACTCTTCGCGGAGCCGCCTTCGATTGGTACCGCCGCCTCAAGCCAGGAAGCGTGAACAGCTGGGATGACATGGAGACCAAGTTCCTGGCCAACTTCTTCGACGACGACACCGAGATATCTATCGGATCATTGCTCGATGAGAAGCAGAAGGACGGGGAGTTAGTCGACACCTTCGTCAAAAGGTTCCGGAACAAAGCGGTGAATTGCCGGGACCCGATCACCGAGGAATTCATTCTCCAGACCTGTCACAATAATCTGTCCTTAGACGTATTGGAAGCAATGGGGACAGCACCGTCTGACACTTGGAAGGATCTGAAGGTCCGAGGGGAGCAGGCTGAGCGATTCCTTAGAAGGAAGAAGGCCGAGAGGAACCAACCGACGGTTAATCCGCTGGACTCAAATTTCGCCTCTCGTGGTAAGGGCAAAGCACCTGCAGCTGCTGGTGGTGCTAATCAAGCGTCACAACAGCAATCCCGAAGGCAGCAAAAGACTTCGGGTCCGAGACTCCAAAGAGAGTATTCCTTCAAGGACGAAGACGTTCCAGCCATCTTCGAATCCCTCCTTGAAGGTAACAAGATCAAGCTACCACCTATCACAAATCAGGAGGAAGCTGACAACACTACGGACCCAAAGTACTGTGCATACCACAGGAGGGTCGTTCATCCCACCAAGGATTGCTTTACTCTCAAGAATAGCATTCAGACCTTGGTTGAAGCCGGCGTCATAACGCTAAGGTAAGCCAAATAAGAACGGCAAAACTCCAAAGAGTATACGAGTATAAACTGTTTCTCAATCCTCCGACCGGTATAAGAGGTTAAACTACTCCCTGATACTCCAATAGGTATATGAGTCTAAACTGTTTCCCCACTTTTGACGGGAAGTTCCTGGAGAATATTAAGCTAATATTCTTAAGGATAACCCGGTTAGGTAACTGATAATAATGTCCGAACCAGTTCCGCAGAGGAAACTGGGGGTGGACGATTTATGTAACGGGAAGTTCCCAAAACCACAGCAATGTAATGAATAAGAACTCCCATTCAAATTCTCACCGTGTCTGTGCACTCAACACTCTCTCTGTTAGAGTCTGGACGTAAAGTTCCCAATTGGTCAAACCTTCTTACAGTTAGGACCACAGTCAAAATCCCCTCTCGATTCCCCCAATGAACGAGAGGTCCACAAATTGAGCGATCAAACCTTCCTACAGTTAGGATTGTCTCAAAACACCCACTTGGTCAAACCTTCTTACAGTTAGGACCACAGTCAAAATCCCCTCTCGATTCCCCCAATGAACGAGAGGTCCACAAATTGAGCGATCAAACCTTCCTACAGTTAGGATTGTCTCAAAACACCCACTTGGTCAAACCTTCTTACAGTTAGGACCACAGTCAAAATCCCCTCTCGATTCCCCCAATGAACGAGAGGTCCACAAATTGAGCGATCAAACCTTCCTACAGTTAGGATTGTCTCAAAACACCCACTTGGTCAAACCTTCTTACAGTTAGGACCACAGTCAAAATCCCCTCTCGATTCCCCCAATGAACGAGAGGTCCACAAATTGAGCGATCAAACCTTCCTACAGTTAGGATTGTCTCAAAACACCCACTTGGTCAAACCTTCTTACAGTTAGGACCACAGTCAAAATCCCCTCTCGATTCCCCCAATGAACGAGAGGTCCACAAATTGAGCGATCAAACCTTCCTACAGTTAGGATTGTCTCAAAACACCCACTTGGTCAAACCTTCTTACAGTTAGGACCACAGTCAAAATCCCCTCTCGATTCCCCCAATGAACGAGAGGTCCACAAATTGAGCGATCAAACCTTCCTACAGTTAGGATTGTCTCAAAACACCCACTTGGTCAAACCTTCTTACAGTTAGGACCACAGTCAAAATCCCCTCTCGATTCCCCCAATGAACGAGAGGTCCACAAATTGAGCGATCAAACCTTCCTACAGTTAGGATTGTCTCAAAACACCCACTTGGTCAAACCTTCTTACAGTTAGGACCACAGTCAAAATCCCCTCTCGATTCCCCCAATGAACGAGAGGTCCACAAATTGAGCGATCAAACCTTCCTACAGTTAGGATTGTCTCAAAACACCCACTTGGTCAAACCTTCTTACAGTTAGGACCACAGTCAAAATCCCCTCTCGATTCCCCCAATGAACGAGAGGTCCACAAATTGAGCGATCAAACCTTCCTACAGTTAGGATTGTCTCAAAACACCCACTTGGTCAAACCTTCTTACAGTTAGGACCACAGTCAAAATCCCCTCTCGATTCCCCCAATGAACGAGAGGTCCACAAATTGAGCGATCAAACCTTCCTACAGTTAGGATTGTCTCAAAACACCCACTTGGTCAAACCTTCTTACAGTTAGGACCACAGTCAAAATCCCCTCTCGATTCCCCCAATGAACGAGAGGTCCACAAATTGAGCGATCAAACCTTCCTACAGTTAGGATTGTCTCAAAACACCCACTTGGTCAAACCTTCTTACAGTTAGGACCACAGTCAAAATCCCCTCTCGATTCCCCCAATGAACGAGAGGTCCACAAATTGAGCGATCAAACCTTCCTACAGTTAGGATTGTCTCAAAACACCCACTTGGTCAAACCTTCTTACAGTTAGGACCACAGTCAAAATCCCCTCTCGATTCCCCCAATGAACGAGAGGTCCACAAATTGAGCGATCAAACCTTCCTACAGTTAGGATTGTCTCAAAACACCCACTTGGTCAAACCTTCTTACAGTTAGGACCACAGTCAAAATCCCCTCTCGATTCCCCCAATGAACGAGAGGTCCACAAATTGAGCGATCAAACCTTCCTACAGTTAGGATTGTCTCAAAACACCCACTTGGTCAAACCTTCTTACAGTTAGGACCACAGTCAAAATCCCCTCTCGATTCCCCCAATGAACGAGAGGTCCACAAATTGAGCGATCAAACCTTCCTACAGTTAGGATTGTCTCAAAACACCCACTTGGTCAAACCTTCTTACAGTTAGGACCACAGTCAAAATCCCCTCTCGATTCCCCCAATGAACGAGAGGTCCACAAATTGAGCGATCAAACCTTCCTACAGTTAGGATTGTCTCAAAACGCACTCTTCACTGCAGCAGGGCTTCGCCAAGGCTCTCCAAAACTCCTCTCCTCTCTCTCTAGCCTTGCTCCAAGACCAAATAAATCCAGCCCCTTGAAATGAAGGCCTAAGGGGCCTATTTATAGGAAACCAAGAGGGGGGGTGGTAAAAGGTGAGGACACCCCCTTGGGGTGTCTTGGCGGCCAAGACACCCCTAGGGGTGTCTCGGCCTTGCCGAGACACCCTAGGGTGTCTCGGTCTCGGCCAGCCCAAAAAACCCTAGGGTGTCTCGGCTTGGCCGAGACACCCCTGGGGTGTCTTGGTCTTGCCAAGACACCCCTCGGGTGTTTCGAGCTTGCCGAGACTCCATTTGAGGCGTTTTGTTGGTTCCCCTGTATATTCTTCGTCCGGATTCGGATTTGAGTGATTCCGGGTGCGTTGGATGCGCGACGAAGAGTTTGACCCGCTCTGGTGATTGGATTATCTGTAGAGTGGTCGAGGCATGAAGGGCGTTGTCCTTTTTGTGAACAGTGCCGGGCTTCCCGATTGGTCCGGGTCTTCGTGATTCCGAAGTCCTATCCGCTCATGTAACTCGTCGATTCACTTCAGTCGTTCGTCGACGTCGATTAGGCTCATGTGGATTGGGTGGTGACGTCCATCGTCGCTCGTTAACACTGAACCGGTTGTGGAGAACTATAGGCAATTTTTGATGCCTACAGATACCCCCTCCAAAGTGTTCCTGACTCGTTTCTTTTATAGGAGAGGCTGGAATACTTTGGATGTGATTGATTTGGCCTTCAGTCGGCGTAGTTAGCTTCAATTCTTGACCCTTTCGATTTTTCGGTCTATTCGATGCTTTGACGAATAGTCGAAGTTCTTCCGGCGCTGCGTTTATCGCTTGGCCGTCGTCGGAGTCTCGAGTTTGTGGCTGATGAATTGAGTTTGGCTCGTGTCATTGAGTTGACTTTGAATTACCTCCGCCACATTGTGCTGGCTTAGGGTTTCGGATCCCCGTGTGTTGGCTTTTTGTCGCAACGCGTTGACCGACGTTGACCTTGGGTTACGCGTTGACCGGCGTTGACCCTAGGGTTTTGAATCATCGAATGTTGACTTTCGCTTGCAACGCGTTGACTGGCGTTGACCTAAGGTTACGCATTGACCGGCGTCCACCCTTAGGGTTTTGGATCATTGAACGTTGACTCTGATTGCAACGTGTTGGCTGGCGTTGACCTAGGGTTACGCGTTGACCGGCGTTGACCCTAGGGTTTACGGATCGCCATTAACACAGTTTATACTCGTACGTTTGCTGGAGTATACACAGTTTAAGCTCTTTAAGGTATTGGGGCAAAGCGGTCCCGAATGTTGGGGTTGCAGGACCAACTGTTAAAGTTGATTCATCTGCATGTGAGGATTTTGTCCCGAATTTGTTGGGTGCTCAAGTCACGAGACCAACCAGTGGAGTTGATGCGTCAATGACTCGTAGTTATAGAATTTTTTGGCAAATCCTCAGCCATCAACGGGTT
>NC_033800.1:109736127-109749663 GCF_001876935.1 Asparagus officinalis
CTTCAAAGTCAACAAAATCCCCAAAGAGGAATCCTGGTTTAACTATCGGTTTACGGCTCAGGTTCTCAAGCTTAGCATCCGTAACCAATATCCGAAGAGTTTCAGGAGAAGCCTGGGTTATCATCTCCACACGGTTCTTCTCAGTAATCCTAAAAACTGGGAGTTCTTGACGTAGGTTGAATGTCATGTTCTGATCCACGCCACCTTCATGCCCAAAATGATGGCGAAAAGGGAGAGGCTCATTGGTGTGACGCACTGCAAAAGCAAAGAAAATAAATCAGTCAAAGTAAAAAGCCAAAACAAACGCGGAGGTCGAACCCTGCGTCAACAAAATAAAACGCGGAGGTTGAGCCTTGCGTCGGGAAAAATTAAACGCAGAGATCGAACCTCGCGTTAGCGAAATTATTATTATTATTATTATTATTATTATTATTATTATTATTATTATTATTATTATTATTATTATTATTATTGTGTGTTTTGGGTACTGAAATTTGAGATCTGAGCTAAGTTAGACTGTAACTTGAATCTGCTGCGTCGTTTAGGAGCGTGTGTAGATTGATGTTGGACGGAAGTAGTTGAGATTTGTATCGAGATTCGTGTTTGTGTCAAAAGTTGCCTTTTCCATTGTTTTCAAACCTGTTACACCGTTTATCGATTACAAGTTCAAACTGAAAAGAGAGTTGATCTTTTTATAAGATCTTCTTACAACGAAAAATAAAGATTACAACTTTATCAAACAAAACGCAGCAGTAGTTTATCTCCCGCTGCTTTGCGTGGGATCTTTGCCTGTGCCGGGGACGCGTTAGTCCGTGGACCACCGCAGACCAAAGCCGATCGACAATATAATTACGCTCTTGTTTCACGAGGGAAACAATTACGGAAGCGACAATCACGACCAAGCGAGATTGTGGCTCTTCTCGAGATTAAAACCAAGTTTAATCCGGAGGAAAGAAGGGAAGAGAATCACAAACCTTTCGAATGGGCTTTCTTTATGAAAGTGTTCGCCAAGCTCTGATGATTCTCCTCTGAAATTCGTGGTTGACTGGTCAATTTGACAGCACCTCGCCTTCTTAATCTCAGATCTCCGATTCCCTTGAAAGAAGACCTTAGGCTTCTATTTATAGGCTTTTTGAGATGTGTCTCCTAGTAGGAATTGATGTTTAAACGTTATCTGCGGTTTATAACTGTCTAAACGTGTTTATGGATAACCTCAGAGCAGTTGGAGAGGTTTTGGGACGAAAGAATCCTTAAAAATCATCGAAATCCGTGTTTGGGGAGGTTTTGTATCCAACAAGAGTCCTGGTGACTCGGGACTGTGCGAGTCAGCTTCTGGTGACTCGGAACTGTGTGAGTCAGCTTCTGGTGGCTCGGAAATGTGCGAGTCAGCTTCTGGTGACTCGGAAATGTGCGAGTCAGCTTCTGGTGACTCGTAACTGTGCGAGTCAGCTTCTGGTGACTCGGAACTGTGCGAGTCAGCTTCTGGTGACTCGGAACTGTGCGAGTCAGCATTTGGTGACTCGGCACTGTTCAAGCTTCTAAGCAATGTTTCGTGATTCTTCCAGCTTCTTTGTTTTGCGTACGCTTCGTCGCCTTGCTGATTTTGGATGAATTCCTTTGACTTGGATAATAACGTTTATCGTCTTTTCCTTGTCTTGCACTGTGTTTGAGGACCTATGGGCAATTTTTAACGCCTACACCAACGTAGACGCTGACGAACCCTGAGCCACGGCGACGTTGGATTTGGAGGATCGAGGGACAGTTTTCTTCTTGGGCGCCATTAATTTCGGTGGAAGGAGAAGATGAACAGTTTTCGCCGGAGATGAAAACAAAAATTTTTGTTGGAAATTCGAGAAAGAATTTCAAGAAGAGTCGAATGACTCTTGATTTGACCCCCAGCGATCTATTTATAGACAGCTGTGAGCTGTCAAATCGGGACGGGATTCTAGGCTAGAATCCCGCCCAAACGCAATCCTAGCGTTCGAGTTGGTTGAACTTTCAAATGCGGGACTCACCCACGCGTTTTAACTCTCAAGCGTAGAATTCACCCACGCATTTTAACTCTCAAGCGCAGAATTCACCCACGCGTTTTGACCAACAGAAACTACGACACAACTTTAAATAAATAGAGAGAAGCTAATATCAGCTATCAAGGTGACCAAAGCCGAGAAGAAACTGGCGTATGACAAGCAGTTATGTAGCCTCTTGGACAAGTACAGATAGGTTACAATGCTAAAATTATCAAGCTCAATCCAGCGCACAACTCATTCTTCTAAGTAGCTAAACATTCCCACTAAGATTAATGAAACCAGGAGCTGCGCACAACTCATTCTTCTAAGTGGCTAAACATTCCCACTAAGATTAATGAAACCAGGAGCTGCGCACAACTCATTCTTCTAAGTGGCTAAACATTCCCACTAAGATTAATGAAACCAGGAGCTGCGCACAACTCATTCTTCTAAGTGGCTAAACAACTGGCGTATGACAAGCAGTTATGTAGCCTCTTGGACAAGTACAGATAGGTTACAATGCTAAAATTATCAAGCTCAATCCAGCGCACAACTCATTCTTCTAAGTAGCTAAACATTCCCACTAAGATTAATGAAACCAGGAGCTGCGCACAACTCATTCTTCTAAGTGGCTAAACATTCCCACTAAGATTAATGAAACCAGGAGCTGCGCACAACTCATTCTTCTAAGTGGCTAAACATTCCCACTAAGATTAATAAAACCAGGAGCTGCGCACAATTCATTCTTCTAAGTGGCTTAACATTCCCACCAAGATAAATGAAGACACGATCCGATGCGCAACTCATTCTTCTAGATGGCTTAACATTCCTACCAAGATTAATGAAGACATGATCCGATGAGCAACTCATTCTTCTATATGGCTTAACATCACAACAAAGCTAAAAGCTGCATGTAGAGTGTGCATCAATGCCTACAAGAATTCTCCAGACGAAATCCGATGAATACACCGCATCGCAGATCGAGTGGAGTATCTGAAGGATCCAGACGAAATCCGATGAATACACCTCATCACAGATCGAGTGGAGTATTTAAAGGATCCAGGCGAAATCCGATGAATACACCTCATCGTAGATCGAGTGGAGTATCTAAAGGATCCAGACGAAATCCGATGAATACACCTCATCGCAGATTGAGTAGAGTATCTCAAAGACCCAGACAAAATCGTTGTCATCATCGCTCTTGTCTGGGTCATCAGCAATGACTTAGGCTTTAGCTTGTTTGACTAAGTTCATTGTCATCAAGACTCAACAGGTTACAATCAACAATGCTAAAACCGTCAAGCTCAATCCGGCGCACAACTCATTCTTCTAAGTGACTAAATATTTTCACTAAGATTAATGAAGACAGGAGCCGCACACAACTCATTCTTCTAAGTGGCTAAACATTCCCACTAAGATTAATAAAACCAGGAGCTGCGCACAATTCATTCTTCTAAGTGGCTTAACATTCCCACCAAGATAAATGAAGACACGATCCGATGCGCAACTCATTCTTCTAGATGGCTTAACATTCCTACCAAGATTAATGAAGACATGATCCGATGAGCAACTCATTCTTCTATATGGCTTAACATCACAACAAAGCTAAAAGCTGCATGTAGAGTGTGCATCAATGCCTACAAGAATTCTCCAGACGAAATCCGATGAATACACCGCATCGCAGATCGAGTGGAGTATCTAAAGGATCCAGACGAAATCCGATGAATACACCTCATCGCAGATTGAGTAGAGTATCTCAAAGACCCAGACAAAATCGTTGTCATCATCGCTCTTGTCTGGGTCATCAGCAATGACTTAGGCTTTAGCTTGTTTGACTAAGTTCATTGTCATCAAGACTCAAAAGTTACATTGTTTGGTTTGAGGAAACAGAATTTCAACATTCCGACAACCAGGTTCATGATATCAGACGGAGTGAACAATCAATAAACTAAATTTTAAGATCCAAAGTATTCTGAAAATTCGTCCCAGTCAACCGCGAACTTTCAAAAACTTTGGAGGGGATTCTGTATGTTGTTTAAAAATCACAATAGATAGTTGATCCCCATCAAGCTTCAATGATGAAAGTTACAATCAGATGACTTTCATGCCGACAAATGAAAGCTGCAAATGGAGGACTTTTCACATAGATCGAGAAGAGTTACAATTCAACGATATTTCCGACAACTGATAAAAACTCTATTCGGTGGTCTTCACAATCAATAGTGAGAGTTACAATCTGACGACTTTCACACCCCACAACAGCTAAAGCGAGGATTACTGAACAATGGTCCTTGCAACGCTCTACAGAAGAGGTTACAAGTCAACTAACCCCTTCTAAACGCGGAATTCATCTTCGCGTTCTAATTCTTGAAACGCAGGCGACTCCCGCGTTTCCAAGCTGCAACAAGCGAAACGCGATCGGCCCTCGCGTTTTTGATGTTCGGTCAACACCCAACTCCGCGTCTTAATTCTAAGACGCAGAGTTAGGGTCCCGAACGCCAAATTGGGCGTTTGACTCATTCAAACATGAGTCGAACGGTTTCAGAACTATTTTTCCACGATCTGAGGAAATCACGCCCACTCAGGAGCGGATTAAGGGGACAGTTACAACACCTTATCCTTCTATAAAACCTCAACAAAGTCAACAGAGAAAGGAGGTTCGGATTTTAGGGAGATTTCGGCTAGATTTCGAAGATCAAATCATCTACGAAATCAGTACAATAGAGTTCTTGGTAGTTAGGAGATCAGATTCTTCAGCAACAAACAAATCCATTTTGGCTTATTAACCGATTACTCGGTTTTAACAACTCTTTTCACAGAGTTCTAACTCGTTCTGAGTTCTTAAACTCGTGAAGAGTTAACCATCAAACTTACCACGAAAGTTCATCGTTCCCACGAGATACAAACGGTCGGATCGTCAACGGAGAGCAAATTCGTCGCAAACATTCGAAGGAGGCACTCCATCGCTACCGAGAAGAACCCAGTATTAAACAAAGGGGAGAATCCAAATCATTCTCCTCTCTTTTGTAATCGAAATCCAATTGTAATTGAGATCGAGAGAATTTAAATCAAATTTTTCTTTCATTTCTTTTACTACAAATTTTCAACCAACAAGTGTACCTCAGCAGTGGGAAATATGTCACGTCAGCTATCATCCTGTCCAAGCGCTCATGGATATAAGATGTACCAGTCTGACAATTGTTCCAAGTGAAGGTGTGCCCGTAATACCCCAGATCAAGTAGCTCACAATGCAGCAGAAATTCTGGAAATCTAGCATTCTCGAAACATGCACCTGTCTACCACCCAGCTTCTCCCCTGGGCTCGTGATGGCATTAAAGTCACATCCACATAATCATGGCTCAGAGGAAAGACCCCTCAACCGTCTCAACAGATCCCAGGACTGGTACCGTAAGTGTTTCTGAGAATGGCCATAAAACCCGGTGAATCGTCAGTTCCTTCTCGCTGAGTCAACAACTAATGCGTCAATGTGCTCCAGAGAAAAAGAACGAATAGTCACATCCATTTCATCGCCCCATAGTAACATGAGTCAACCACTTCTGCCTCTACTATTCACCACAAAGCAATTCTAGAAACCCAACTGAGATCTCATTATTTGTGCCCACCTACCAGAAAGTCTAGTCTCCGAAAGAAAGACTATACTTGGGGAATGAGTCCGCATAATCTGCGGAAAGCAGTCAACGTTTCAGGGTTCCCCAGTCCCTGAACGTTCCAAAAAAGCAACTCATGGCTCCTGGTGCCCATGGCCACCAGGGTGCGCCTCAACAAGAGTAGAATCTGGACTGAAAATCGCTAATCGTGCCCTCTTCTCATGTACATCCGGAGGATCCTTCAGAGAATATTTCTTGTGTTTGCCTCCTTTCTCTTTCTATTTAGAGCACTGCTACCTAGACCCTCTAGCATGCCTCTTCTAGGTCGATATAGCCCGCTTTCCAGAGGTGGATGTGAAAACTGTAACGTCATGCAAATCAGAGCCAACACCGGTATCCATGGGCAGGGGTACAGGAGGGGTTTCACACCTCACCGTGACTGGAATGATCTATAGTGGAGCACTACCACGTGAATCATCATCCTGAGTATCATCTGAGACCACCCGAGATGATGGTTGTTTCTGCCCCTCACGATATGCTTCAGTTGCTCCAGAAGACCGAGTCTCAAAGACCTTGAAAGATGGAGGGGGTTCTCTGAGCCAAGAACCATATCTGCTTTTGGATGTGATAAAAATATCATTGACTTGTACACTTCGTTTATCACACTCAGCAGCTTTGTGGCCAATAATGCCACATGAAAAGCAAAAGTCAGAAAGTCTCTCATAGGTGAGGAAGAGCTTCTCAATCTCCCCGGTCATTTCAAAGCAAACATGTATGCCTCTTTTTAGAGGCTTAGTAATATCCACGAGAATTCTCAGCTGCATCTTGTTATCCCGCAAATCAATCCCTTTAAGTTCTCCTATAAGCGAGCTATAGTCTCTGGTGCACCTTTCGTTTATCGCAGCCAGTGGTACATTCTTAACGTTTACCCAAAATAAAGTTGAAGAGAAATCCAAAGAAGTTGGGGCACCGACCCCACGAGGAACAATCAAATTGAGCAAGTTCCTTTCAAAGCATCATGGCCCACCATCAAGCACTTTGTCCCTATTTGCATCGGAACAAAATCTGAAAAGGAAATTATTCCTTCCAATGTAATGTTCCACCTGGAAGGGGGCATCTACAATCCATACCTTCCTAAAGACACGCTCAAGACCATATATATTAGCAATCTTCCTATCAAAAACCTTCCCCAAGAGACATTTGTTAAAGGAAGGCGAATCTGTCCGGTCCTTGGTTGACAGAAAAACAGGGCCATCTTCGTCGTCTAAGCTGCATTTGGCACAAAGCTCGGTCAGCCCATCATCATCAATTCTCGTCATGTTCCAAATTGATTTGGAGCCGAGAGGCTGCTTGAAACGGTGATGTCGTTAATATGAGGCCGATAGACGGTCTTAAAACGGCGATGCCGTTAATTTGAGTCTGAGAGACGGTTTAAACGGCGATGCCGTTAATTGGAGACTAAAAGGCGCCTCTGAAACGACGATGGCGTTAATTGAATATGAAACGGCGATGCCGTTAATTAAATATGAAATGGTGATGCCGTTAATTAAATATGAAACGACGATGCCATTAATTAAATATGAAACGGAGATGCCGTTCGTGTGAGCCGAGAGACAGCTACCTCGGAGGCCGAGATGTGGGAAACCCCGAAGACTGCCGTGAGGGTTAGGGACGAGACTCGAATCTCACCAAATAATTCGCCGCAAAACTATCGGAGTGAGACAGGAAGGGTCGTGCCTCACAAAAATTGTAAAAACCAGCCAGAAAAAAAATAAAAAGAGAAGATCGTGTCGATGGAGATCCATCACGAGGGAGGGGGAGAGAAGCGTTAACTGAGATATAGGGTTTTCAAAACCCTTAGGGGGGGTAGCTACAAGAAAGAGAGCCGACTGAAAACTAGGATTTTCAAAAGCCTAAAGCGGGCAGCTACGAGAGAGAGCCGACTTTCAAAACCCTACGACCTGTTACTTTAAAGTATATTTACAAACGAGAGATGATGACATTCTTGACAAATTGAAACCTTTCCTAAGCGAAAATTAGTAGGACTAGATACCGTAACTAAATCAATTAAAAATTACATATAACCTCTCCCATCTATGAATTTAATTAAATGGTCCTCGTCTCCTCTCATCTCAGCGAGTAATAAACAAGTCATGTGCATTTACCCTCTGATCAGCAAGCAAAACAGAATTTAACCCAAATATATAGACTTCCATGCATTCAAAGGACAAGATAAACTTGTAAAATAATTCAAATCCGACCAGACATGAAACTCAAAGCTAAGAAAATGGAAGGTAACCAAATGAGATTTAGACTAAACATCAAAACTGTTTTAAGGTCCACAGAACTAAAAAAGAGGATAACAGCTCATCAGGTTCTCTACTCCCCATCAAACCAAACTTCACAAAGCATTTTAATTGGCACAATCGGCCTGAAGTCGTGCAAAGAAAACTCTAGGCCACAAGAGTGCTTGCGGTGGTAGACTCGCTGCAAAAGAGCAAACAATTGTGTTACCCCGGAATGTGCAGGAAATAAAATGGAAATACAAGTAATGAAATAGAAATGCCAGCATCCTATTTGCTCGTGTATGTGACAAAGCACAACATTGAAGTTGTCATTTGCTTTTCTACTTTTCAATTGTCTCAGTTTTACTTTGGATTTTTTGCTTTGCAAACCAATGCGGACAGCTTAAGTTTGGTCCTGTTCGGACTAACTGACTTGACACGCATGCAGCATAACATACTGCAAGTTTATAAACTCGATAAAACACATGTTAACGAAGTATGAAACATCAGATGCTAATGGCCGTCTTGGAGATTCCACACAAAAAAGGGTAAAAGAGGTATTTCAACTGAATGTATTATGAACTTTGCAGCATCAAGAAGTAGTCTGCAGTCTGCACATTCCATTTCCTCACTATTTACTATTGACACAAATTTAGGATTAGTCATTTAAGATAACTCACATGGATATAACGGTAAGTTCTCGTATCTACAGTATAAGCTGCAATATAAACTACTTCACCAGCCTTACAATCAAATAGCCAATTATTACTTTTACTTTCGCCTCACTAAAACAAATAGCCGACATGGATACAACAAACTGACACAAGGCAAAATATTGAAAATTCACCTAACATGCATGATCATCGGATATCTCAAAACAGGTTTTGACACAAAATAGCTTATAAAAAAGTATCAATGCTGCAGCCTTTCGCTGTTCTATTTTGCCGTAAAATTTGTACTTGTTTCTGCCTACATTTCTCCATAGTTTTTTTTATATCATTAGTTGTGGAAATATTCCAACAAAAAAGGAATAAAAAAAGGAATTAGTGGGCAACCATGTCAGCGGAATTAGATACCATCAACCATTGCAGTTCAAGGCTATGACCAAACATAGTACCATTTTGAATCATCTAAAACCATGCCAATGCAAATTAAGATCATGCACATCTCTAAGAGTTTAATATGCAAACACACAAATCCATATGATAGATACCTCATATGTTCTTACAGGTAACTTGATTTGTTAAAATCAGGTGTATATCCACTGAAACAGCCTGGAGTCACAAGTTAACTTTTTATTAACAATTTACAATTATCAATGTTTTAAAAAGCGGACACCTAGCCTGCCAAGACCTAAGCAGTACCTAGGCCATCTACCTACGCCTTAGGAGCGCTTAGGGGAGCATGGACCATTTACGCGGACTACACCACCTTAGGTTAGGTCGTAATTTCCTCCATTGCTACCTTCTCACCCTCTAACCTCCTCCGAACTCCTCCATCAACAACGAACACCTCATCCAACTCCTCCGACCTTCAGGAAAAGCTCCTCCACCAAAACAAAAAAAAAAGAATTACCTCCTAAGCCCCACATCGGTGCTAGGCTCCAGTTTGGCACCTAACTGTGCCTATTGTTGTATATACATTTATTGTAATTGTAATTATTAAAAAAAAAACGCCTTGGCTCTAGGCGTCAGATTCGACACTTAGGCTTACCAGCAAAAGCTCCTTCACCACCAACTCAAAAAAAAAGAAAAAAGAAATCCTCCTAGGCCCCACATAGGTGCTAGGCCCCAGTTTGGCACCTAGCTCTACAAAGGTGCTAGGCCCCAGTTTGGCACCTAGCTGTGCCTATTGTTATATATAACATTGATTGTAATTAAGAAAAAAAAGAAAACGCCTAGGCTCTAGGTGCCAGATTCAACAGCTAGGCTTACTAGTGCTTTCTGTAACCTTGCCAATTATTTATCACATAAATTTAGACGTTTTGTTATGATTCTTATTTATTATTATTTCTTCAATTATTATTGCTCCAAGCTGTTTAATTCTACGACTCCTTGAATGAGCTTGATCCTTTTGTTGCAAGCCCTAGACAAACATAAACACTTTGCCACTAGATTCATTAGTCAAAAGAATGGCGGACATAAGATCTACTTATGCCATAATAGAATTGAAAAGTGATTTCCAAATAATAATAATAAAACCACTGGCTTAGTATAATTTTGAGTACACAGTTAAAGAGTGTTAATTAATAGTCTTATAGCCACTGTCAACGCTGTACGTACTCCTCAATACAACTCTTTTTAATTATACTATTATCTATGTCGTCCATTCAAATAGCTCCTCACATGTAAAAGGTTCAACCGCCTTCCATTATGTTTGTTTCAGTTGGCAATTATAAAAGATGAGTATGAGCAACAACAAGATGATGAATACTAACTCTCACTAGAAAACTAAGTGGAAATGTTAAATGTTTGAACCTTAGCCCTTTCATTATGAATTACATCTATACATACATTAACAAAATTAAGAACATGATAATCACCTCAAGTTCTCATCATTGTAAATGAACAAGGATATCGAAACCACTAATGTGATCCATAGGGTTTTGACACAAGAGAAACTCAAGCCATTTAAAAGTATAACATGCCAAAACAACTAGCTATTGTTGAGCAAACATTTAATGTAGGTCCTATTTGGTAAAGGTTTGAGGAATTAAGAAAAAGGTTCAAACTACTTAACCCCTTACAATTATAGAAATCTGGATTGGATTAGATACGAAAACCCACTATTAATATAATACTAATGCTTGCGATTTGTGTTTAGAAAGAGGATTATCATCGCTTTCTTTATGAAAACACAGATCAATTTCTTAACCCAGTTAAAGAAAAGAATTGATGAATTAATGAACACCTTATTTCAAGGGGTTACCTCATTTAAACCCATCTAGAAGTGTTTTGTCATTAATTATAATCATTTTTATGTTTCACAAGTTAAAACGGACTAATCGACTATATTTATTTATGCTTGCTTATTTTTGTTCCAATAACCAAATATCTTCATACCAATGAGCTTAAACAAATTATTTGTAAGACCATGCATCTAAAGTCATATCATATAGCAGAAAAAATCAACTATTTTAACAAAAGATAAAATTCTTCAAGCTTCAACAACTCACTTGATGTGGCTTCCTATTGAGAAACTAACTAACACGAAATTTAAGATTCATGTGAACTTAAACATAAATAAAGTTAAATTATTACAATCAATTCAGACAGTTGTCAAGATGAGGTATAAGAGAGCAATAATGTACTTACTATTTCCAGACAGGAGGGAGCTTCTTGGTCCTCTTGTAGTAGCGGGCAAGACGATGAATCCTGCTCTCAACCAGAATTAACCGGAACTTGGAGTCCTTGTCCTTCCTGTTCCTCTCCAAGTGCTTCCTGATGGCCACCGCCTTCTTAATCAAGTGATACAAGTCCTCAGGAATTTCCGGTGCAAGCCCTACAACAAATAAGTCACACCCAATTCCGTCGGGATTCATTTAGCGACATATTGAGTATGTAAAATTAGTTGGACATGGGCATATGAAGATCTAAATTGCTTATTTAAAACAACTAGATTTTAGGGGTGAATTCCTCCAAGTCCAACAGTGATATTAGGCTTTCTTTAGTGCTTGTAAGGATTTATGTAGACCCACATTAACTTTTTATCAATGGCTTGATGTGGTTTATAGAAAATTAAATTCCTACTTACAGCTATAGGGCTCAATTCTGTTAAATCTCTAACACAAAATTATAACATTTCTAATAAAAAATGGGGTTTTGATTCAGAAATGTACCATGACCCTTGAGAATGCGAAGGATCTTGCTTCCAGTAACACTCTTCAGGGAATCACGAAGGATGACGCCGATCTGCGACGGAGTCAGCCCCTTCTTTGCAAACTTGCAGATGTTCTCTTCAACCTAAGACAAAGATCACATCAATCAAGCATCATTATAAAAAAGATTATAACTTTGAAACAATGGCAAGGTTTTGCTCACATCTTGAGAGGAGATCTTGAGCCAGCTCGGTGGGGTCCGCTTGTACGGCAGAGCCGAAGAAGAAATACCCTTACTGCGAGCAAAGAAATCACAAGCAAAACCGTTAAAATCGATCAAATAAAAGAAATTAGGGTTAGGGTTCGAAGAGAGGAGAGAGATTGTACCCTCTTGAGTGCATACGTCCCATGTCTGCTGTTGGTGATTAGGGGTTATGGTTCCTCTAGGAACGAGAGACGAAGGAAGCTAACCCTCTGCCGATAGGGTTTCCAGCTTGACGGACACTATTATATTGTGGGCTCTTAGGAAGATGACGTAGATTACTGGACTGGCTTGATTGGTCCGGCCATCTTATTTCCATCATGGTGCGCTATGAAATTGGAACATTTGTACTGGGCCATGAGTGACTTGTGGGTTCTGTTTTCTTCTCCCTTTCAGGGGCCTGTTTGGTTCGCACAAAGCCCAGGGAAACCATTTCCCACAACTGACAACAGAGTCCGCTACGATAAATGGAGTTTGGGCTTGACAGTTCATGAGTTTGGGTCACAATTTGACAGTAGGAAATGTGCTAGTAAACAGGCCTCCACCTCAGCGAAACACCCACCTCCCCTCAACACTTAGGGGGGTTTATTCATTGGGGTAATTGTTGGGATAATGGGGTAATTTTTGGAACAACAATGTTTGGTGCTATTCATTGGGGTAATTGGAACCGGAGTCAACTTTGTGGTGTTATTGGTTTGTTGGGGTAATTGGGGGACAAATACTCCACTTTCCCCTAAAGGAGTCAACTTTGTGGTGTTATTGGTTTGTTGGGGTAATTGGGGGACAAATACTCCACTTTCCCCTAAATTACACCAACTATATAAATTGGTTTGTTGGGGTAATTGGGGGACAAATACTCCACTTTCCCCTAAATTACACCAACTATATAAAGATCTCCTCCATCCCTTCCTCATAATTACCCTAAATTTACCACATCCTCCATATTGGAACAATGTTGTTCCACTTTGAAGGCAATTGGCATAATTTTAAAATATTTTTGTATTACTTAACTAATACATGCTAATTATATTATAAATATATGATATGATATATAAAATATAACATATATTAATATTTTAATAATATAATTTAATAACATATATTAATAACATATATTAATAATATTATATAATAGTAACTATAATATAATATATTTATTATAATATTATATAATATTTTAATAATAAATATATGATATGATATATAAAATATAACATATATTAATATTTTAATAATATAATTTAATAACATATATTAATAATATTATATAATAGTAATTATAGTAGAAGGCAATTGGCATAATTTTAAAATATTTTTGTATTACTTAACTAATACATGCTAATTATATTATAAATATATGATATGATATATAAAATATAACATATATTAATATTTTAATAATATAATTTAATAACATATATTAATAATATTATATAATAGTAATTATAGATATTTTAATAACATATATAAATAATATTATATAATAGTAATTATAGTATAATGTATTTATTATAATATTATATAATATTTTAATAACATATATTAATAATATTAT
>NC_033800.1:109751862-109752823 GCF_001876935.1 Asparagus officinalis
GAGGGCGTGGTGACTCTCTCGAAGAGAGCCCGCCAAAGGCAACGTCAACGCCTTGCGAAACAATTCGCAAAGGCCATGGAGTCTGTTGACGGGATCCGCTACAACGCGGATCTAAAGAACAAGAGAGGCAAAAAGCCTCAACAATCAATGAATGGTGGTTCCTTTAGGCCGCCAACAATGGAATGGGTCCGTGTCAAACGGAACCGATAAACGCTGGAGGAGCGCATTCGCAAGCGCCGCGCACTATCAGCGCAGGCACGGGCTCAAGCTGAAGAAGCCCGTAGAAAGCTGCAGAAAGAGGTAGCCAAGAAGCCACCACCAACTCGCAAAGTTTGGAGGCCGAAGTCTGAAGCGGCGGTTCAGACCAAAGAGCGTCAACTGCAGCCGTCGAAAGTTCAACTTCCGGCGAATCAATCCAAACCGCCGATGATTTCCACAACTGCTCCGGGAGATCCCGTAGGACCATCCCAGAAAAGGAAGTCAGTCTTGGAGCGCCTCGGTCCACTTCCCGAGGAGCGAAGCAAAATTCCAATCCAAGGACGTTTGGGCCCACTAAGAAAGCCCCGAACGCTGACAATTCACGCCCAAAAAGGCATGTTTCGAGGCGCGTGACTCTCGAAAGTCCGAAGAAGGTAATTCACTCTCAGAAGGAAACGTTATCGTCTGATGATGATTATGTTATACCTGAGAAATCGTGCCAATACACGATAGGTTGCTCCGACTTTCAAACGGAAGAGCTGTACTATCGAGATGGGAGCACGAGGAAAGCCAGAAAGAGAAGTCCCCGAGGACCGGAAACTCAGTGCCATTGTTCAAAGCTCATTCGGGTGGTACTGGCTGAGTGCAACTGCATCAAGGCAGTCCCCGAAAGAGTTTTGGTTTTCGAAAGGCTCAGTGCCGAAACGCCAAAACCAAGGCCTAGGCGTTTCCGACGAAGAAGAAGGATAGTCGAAGACGGAGA
>NC_033800.1:109752963-109754369 GCF_001876935.1 Asparagus officinalis
GATGAAGAATCTGATGCTGGCTCCGCGGTCGCATCTGACAACACAGTATCCAGCGAGGGGCAACCCCGCGAGGCACTTATGATAAGTGCAGAACAAGTGGCCAAGATGCTCGAAGAGGCCATGGCCAAACAACAGGAGAGCTTCAAGTTCGAATGCAGATGGCCATGCAGAATATGAGAGAAATGTATGACCAACAAATCCAAGCATTGACGAACCAGCAAGGCGAGCCAAGTCGTCGTAACCAGGTTAATCTGGAAGACGAGGACACAAATGCGAATGAGACGCATAATGCCAATCCTCCCGTCAATGCAGAGGGTGGTAATGAGAATGCTAGCGACAACACAGGTGAAAACCCAAAGATCAGAAGCCTCGAGAACAAGATCAATACGTTGATTTCTGCTCAAGAGGTGAAGAAGACTGGCGTTCCTTGTCTCAAGAGATGAAGAAGACGGGCATTCCTTGTCCGTACCCACGAGAATGGGAATCAATCCCCTATCCGGCGAAGTTCAGTCTGATTAACTTCACGCCGTTTGATGGGAAGGGTTCACCCACTCAGCATTTGATTTACTTCAAATCGCACCTGGGTGTTATCTCTGGTAATGAGCCTCTGATGGTACGGTCCTTCGTTGGCACTCTTCGTGGAGCCGCCTTCGATTGGTATCGCCGCCTCAAGCCAGGTAGCGTGAACAGCTGGGACGATATGGAGACTATGTTCCTCACCAAGAGAAACAAAAGGAAGGGGAGCTGGTCGACACCTTCGTCAAGAGGTTCCGGAACAAAGCGATGAATTGTCGGGACCCGATCACCAATGAATTCATCCTCCAGACCTGCCACAACAACCTCTCTTTGGATGTATTGGAAGCAATGGGAACAGCACCGTCTGACACTTGGAAAGACTTGAAGGTGCGCGGTGAACAAGCCGAACGCTTCCTCCGAAGGAAGAAGGCCGAGAGAAACCGATCGACGGCTAATCCTCTGAACTCAAACTTCGCTTCTCGTGGTAAGGGCAAAACACCTGCAGCTACTTGTGGTGCTAATCAAGCGTCACACCAGCAATCCCGAAGGCAGCAAAAGACTTCGGGTCCGAGACTCCAAAAAGAGTACTCTTTCAAGGACGAAGACGTTCCAGCCATCTTTGAATCCCTCCTTGAAAGTAACAAGATCAAGCTACCACCTATCACAAACCAGGAGGAAGCTGACAACACTACGGACCAGAAGTACTGTGCATACCACAGGAGGGTCGTTCATCCCACCAAGGATTGCTTTGCTCTCAAGAATAGCATTCAGACCTTGGTTGAAGCCGGCGTCATATTGCTCAGATAAGCCAAATAAGAACGTCAACACTCCAAAGAGTATACGAGTATAAACTGTTTCTCAATCCTCCAACAGGTGCAAGAGGTTAAACT
>NC_033800.1:109755369-109769809 GCF_001876935.1 Asparagus officinalis
AGTGAGAAAGAATACCAGGAACCCCCGAATGAGTGATATAGTTGCCGCCAATGGATCACTCATATGATCGCTCTGTCAAGGCGCCACACGATCTCCGCGGTGTCAGCAGCGGAGCCCCTGACATTCTGAAGGGGCGATGCAAGTGCAATGAACGTATGCGAGGAATGCTCCGGCAAGTATATGAAGGGCCATTGGCGCGGTCTTAGTGAAGATCGCAATGCTGCAGCATCAAAAAATGAATAGCGGCTTCTGGGTCATCGAGCAGAATCAACAAAATAGGAAATCGGCTCTTCCGAAGAGGCTGAGTAGTGAGCTGGCGTGCCTCAGGCACAAAAGGGCGGGGGCGTGCTGGTGATCAGGGCTGGGCGAATAGCTGCGATGACGCACCTTCGCCTCTTACCACTTGGAACTGCAGGTCGTACGTGTCCGAGCAGAAACTGAGGAGTAGCTGGAATGGAAGGATCGTCTGGAGTTCGAATAATGGGCTCCGCACGCGTCCATATATTGCGTGGGACGAGAATGATACCAGAAGGGTGCCCACTGGCAAAATAGACAGTTAAACACTGGTTAGTCTGCGATTATAAAAGGGAAATTGAACTGCATCTTACAAGCTAAGATAGAGTCTTGCCTTATAAAGGGTGAGACGATTTGGCCACATTGTGGGCAATCAGCAAAACAAGGGTATGTCGCAACCATATCCCTGCCTTATAAAACGCAATGTAGTGTCAAATCGGCCCTTTAATTTTGAGATAATGGTTTTGACCAAAGCAAACATATCTTTGAAGGCGTCGATCTCACCAAAAGGAGAATCAAGGCTCTTCGGCCGATTGCCTCCGCCAAGAGAGAACAACGTGGGGTTTAAAAAGGGTCAATTTACACATTTATAAGAAAAAAGGGTTTATTTGGGGCAAAAAAGTAGGGGGGCTGCACGCAGGTCATAAGAGGGGAGGGCGCGCGCAAGGTGCAACCGACATGGGCAGGGTGAAGCGAACTCTACAGAGGGCGCGAGACATGACGGGCCTGCAAATAACTCAGAAGGGTTAGATTCAAAAAAAAATAATTTTGCAGCCCTAATTTTTGGCAATTAAAACCCCTAAGATTGGCATTTTTACGCCGACCCCTGAAAAGATTAGCTCGAGGGCATCAAATGGCACACCCTCAACCCTCACATAATAACCACAAAATGCATGAATTAAATTGAGGCATGAAAAAGATCCAAATTGTGGAAGATTTACCTGAAGAAAGCTCGAGATCCAACGAAGATGAGACACTTTTAGGAAACTTCACCAGCATGGCTCGAGGGGTGCTGAGAGGAATCTAAAAAAAATGATTTTTTGAAGGATTTGCTGCAGTCAAGGATCCAAAGAAAGACGCAGGTCTAAGACCATACAGATGTTTGGATGGCGAAAGGACGCTCGAGGAAAAGAAAAATCAAAATAGGGATGAGGGGGGGCGCGGCCTAAAGAGAGGAGAAGAAAAAGGAAAAAAAAGAGGAAAAGAGAACCCCTTTTATAATGTGGAGCCAAGGTGAACGCGGACGCGGGCCAAGTGAACCGTAACCGGACCATATCAAAATCAGTTCAAAAGAGACTGAATTTAAGCGCGAGACGACTTCAAATCAACTAAAGGGTCACATCCTTGTTTTATTCCTGTCTGCTCCCACTACATTCGGAAGGAAGCGGAAAGAAATTTTTTGAGCCAAATTACTGCCTTTTTGCATCATTTTCAAGCGCGGTTCAAAGGCTTATTTTTGAGCAGCGGAAATAAACTCGCAATAAGGTATAGGAGTATAAACATTTCCTATTGTTGTTGAGTAAGTTCCTGGATGAATATTGTTCTAAAAATATTCTAAAGGATAACTTCCGAATAGCCCCATTACGACGTCGGACCAACGTGTCAGCAAGTGAGGATTTCAACACACGAGCAATCGAGCGTTAGTTGGGCAAGCGTCGAACAACGCAACATGAGTTAAAGATTGGAAATCAGGAATACGAACTTGCAAGTTGCAAATTCCAAGCAAGCGGTCAGACAATAAATGCAGCACCGAACGCCATACAGGCATTCTACGAAGCACTGAATGACCTGAGGATTGAAGGAATAGCAGAACGAAGTCATTCCGGTCCCGTTACACTGACAAAGGGTAGGGGCAATCATATCAAAGGCATTCCATGAACTCTTCGTATAAAAGAATGAGGCTGAACACTTTGGAGGGGGTATCTGTAAGGCGTATAAAATTACCTATAGGTCGCCTTAGCATGGTTCAGCAATGATGGTTCGACAAATTAACGGAATGTTCGAGCGACGAGGCGATTAAAGCAGCACAAACAACGACATAATGTCGCTGTGAAAGCGCAATCGCAACAGTGTCGGAAACAGTCAAGCGAGTCGTCCAAAACAGGCAAAATATAAAAGATTTGTACTCAACACGCGAGGCGGAAATACTGCCAAATAAGACCCGGGCTATCAAATGCAAATCGCGGACAAGAATCAAACGAAGAACTGAAGAGAGCGGAAAACACCGGAAACTGAAACGGGCGAAACGGAACACACCCGGGATGGGCCTAAACGGCGAAGCAACCCGGGGTGGCTCGGCCCAAGCCGAGCCAACGGGGGTGGCTCGGCCCGAGCGAGCGCAAGCCGGCAGGGTGGTCGCCCTAAGCCGAGCACCGCGCAGGGTGCTCGGTGGGGCGCGAGCCACCCGCAGGGTGGGCTTCGGCTAAGGCCGCGCCACGCCTAGGGTGGCTCGGGCCAAGGCCGAGCCACTCAGGTGGCTCCGGCGCAAGGCCGAGCCACCCTGAGCGTGGCTCGGCCAAAGGCGAGCCACCCTCAGGTGGCCCGACTCCCCCCCCTTGCTCTCTCTTGTGCACAAAGGCACAGTTCAGAGAGGCTATAAATAGGGGGGTGGTTGTCATTTGAGGACTTCTTCTGAAAACTTTTGAGAGAGAGCCGAAAACTCTGGCCGAATTGTCAACCTCTCAAGACGTCGGAAAATGCTGAAAGGCTTGAAGACTTGGTAGAGCCCGGATTTGATTCTTAGCGAGCACCCGCCCTCGAAAAGGCAGGAGTTTCGAGAAGAGTCTAATCGCGCTGCAGATCTTACGTCGTTACACTCCGGATCTAGAGGGCTTGGTTCTTAGATCCGCGAGATGATCGAGGCGGTCGTTTCCTTGGTGAAACGATCCTCCGCGGCTAATTATCTCCTTGGTGAGGATAATACCCCGTAATACGTCGTAGATCTCTTGGATGCCAGATACGAGCGGTGGTCCAGCGGCGGTAGAGCAAACCACCGCGCAAGGCAAACAACCCACAGAGCAGAGACCGTGAATAACAGGATCTTGTGATTTGTTCAGCGTAAAAGAGAGAAGTTGTAATTTTGATTTCTTTGTTTTATTTTGATTTTCATTGTAAGCCGGATCTTTTATAAAAAGTACCGATCTCTTTTGTAACGCATAAAGTTGTTAACTGAGTGCAATGACATCGATAATGAAGAAAACACCAACTTTTCCCGCGAACAATACCAATTGCAAAACCTAAAGCAACATAAGAGTTGGGCGTCTTATGAGGTAACTTGAATGCTGCTCCAGTACAACCAGCTACCAAATAGTACCATGTCCGGGCTCCTTCATAAAAATTGTCGATAAGTGCGAGCTGAGGATTAGGATTCCCAAAGTATAGCTGGTCATATCAAACATGCCAGGAGAATCGATAAGGTTGATAGGGCTCAATAAAACATTTTCCACCCTACCGGAAGATAAGATAGCCCAATCGAATATTGATCAGCCAGCAAAAAATGCCTCCATGCAGATTCATAAAGGTATTAGGGCCCCTCATATCTTGATATGTTTCTCCATATCCACTGCCCTCAAAATCAGGGAAGGAGTGGAAAACATGGTAGTTGATGTCCCTCACCAAAATTTATCGGACAAGCACCTTGTACCTACCCTCCCACTTGGTAGTTTCAATTTGCCGGATGAATGGAACAAAAGATTCATTGTATAAAGAGGCTGCCGTCATCAATGAAGGACAATGTAAGACGAACCAGGACACCAAATAGTTGTAGGGCATTGGCACGCGAGGATTAGGAGTTTTTAGAATCTTCTTCCTTTCAGAGCCTATCTCTTTGACTAGGATGAATTAAGAAGCTAACTTCTGTAGGCCACTCTGCAGGTAGTATACCATCACCGAGAGGAGACTTATCAGTTTCCCATGAGCTAGAAGAACCACAGGATAAACAAACAACTTTAGCCACAATTAATTCAATTGTCTTTGTGGGAACTACACACCGCTTCAGCCAAAGCATCAAAAATCTAGCAAATAAAGCCATATCAGAGATAGGATGTTGAGCTTGATAATGGAAGATGTCAAACTCTATGAAGGGTGGATAGATATCCTCCTGAGCCTCGTTCACATGCTAAGCAATTGTAGAGTTAATGCGAGTCTTCGCGGCATCAACAGAACTCACAGCAAGACGTGTCACTAAAGCACCCTTATGGTTTAAATTTTGGAAAAGGTATTCAACCCAGGCCACTTGTCTAACTCCGCCTCCTCATATCCCTATCAGTTGAGTGTAAATATGGAAGTGATACATCACTTCCCAGAAAGTTTTATAAATCTCAGTACTTGTCGTTCTCAAAATGGCGAGTTCTTCCGTCCTTGGGATGAACTCTTCACATGGCAGCTCCCAGAGTGGCAGGCCTGAGACCTCAAACATCTCATGTAGAGTGAAGTCCAGCTCCCTAACAAGTGTGAAAAATGTGCAAGTCTCCGAATTATACCGCTCCAGCATGGTGAAAAGGTTTTAATGACTCTATACAATCTCGTATTGTGTGGCCATCATAGGATCCACAAGTCCAGAATGAGCAAGCGGCACTTTTAGCTCCTCCAAAAAGAAATTTATCATCCGAGCCCACCAGCCCCCATCCACAAAGTACACCTATCCACGGGATTTGAATTATTGAGCGAGGAATTCATCTTTCACCACAATAAACTTTTAGATGAAAATGTTCGCCGAGTTGGCTGCCTCAATGACTGGATATTCCCTTTGGGCCAAGCCAGGTCTCAGGGCTGTTAGTTTCCAGCTATAGACTACCGGACGAACGCCCTGATATGTGAGCGCTCCGATCGATATGCTATCCTTCTCCTTGATAAGATCTCAATCCATATATCTTGGGATGGAGGCACTATGGAAATATGAGAGTGGATACATCCACTCCATGTTGGGTAGAAAAAGGAAATGGTCATCAACCTTCCTCAGCATTTTGTAGCTCCCATCGTACATTATATCGGTATTAATCTCAACGGGATCTCCAAATAGGAATGCAAGCTTCTTCAACTTTTTGCGGTCCACCATCTCAAGTTGTTTATATGTGATGATAGCCCTAAGAGTTGACAGAGTTGCTTGACTAAGGATTTCCATCTGGTCCTTGCTATAACCTTGAAAGATAGGGAGTTCTTAGCGCAGACTAAATGTTATATTATTATCTACACCTCCTTCATGACCAAAGTGATGATGAAAGGAGAGTGGTTCACTTGAATAACACACCACAAAGAAAAGAAAAAAATATCAGTTAATATCTGAAAAGCAGTTGAGTTAAAAACAGGTCTAAAAAGACTTAGTCAAGAAACGCATGAGGGACCACCCATGCATTTCAAATCAAAATGTGAGTGTCAGCCCCGCATTTCAAAGTCAGAATGAAGAGGTTAGCCTCATGTTTAAGGAGCAAAATGCGAGGATCATCCCCGCATTTAAAGGGCCAGACATGAGGGTCAGTCCCATGGTTCAAAGAAGAAATGTGAACCTCGTGTTGAAAATGAAAACTTGTCAAAACAAGTTAAATTTGTTTACCGCTGATAAGCGGTGAGGCGGCGACGATGCTATCGGCAAATGAAGCCCTAGGGCCGGCCCCAACCGACAGCATGCCTGAAGATGCCCTAGTAGCCTTCTTAGATGAAGTCTTAGGAGCCATGAGTTTTTCGTCGACAACGGTGAATAGTCAAAAGTTTCCCGCAGAATCAAAACGAGAATCTCTCGTTAATAAAGTCAAACGATTATGAAAGAGCCAAGTGGAATTTGATTTGACCCCTAGGATTTATTTATAGATAGCAAAGCTATTATGATTAGCATGGGATTCTATATGAAAATTCTGCCCTAACGTGATCTTCTCATTCACACTAAATCGGTTCGACTTAACACGCGAGGCTCACCTCCATGTTTCAAAGATAACACGCAAGGCTCACCTCCGCATTTTAAGGACAACATGTGAGGCTCACCTCTGCTTTTTAATGACTTGATATGCGAGGCTCACCTCTGTATTTCAAAGACAACACGTGAGGCTCACCTCTACATTTTAAGGATAATATGCGAAGCACCCCCGCATTTTAGAAGTAGAAGTATGACGCTCATTCTCACACAGGTCTTGCATGGCAAATCCCTTCAACCAAATTCTTGATGCCTTAGAAACGGATATAGTGATCAAGTCTTTCATGATGAGGAATCAACAGTTCCAAGATCAAAATCGAGATCCAAAATATTTCAAAAATGAATTCTTGTCAACCGCGAACTTTCGAAAACTTTGGAGGGGCTTCTGTAGGTTGTCTAAAAATTACTGTGGATAGCTAATCCTCACAAAGCACTAATGATGAAATTTATAATCTGACGACTTTCACATCCATAGATGAAAAATACAATCTGATAACTTTCGCAACAATCGATGAAAGTTACAACTTAACGACTTTCACGACAATATACGAGAGTTACAAATTGACGACTCTTACATTTCAAAGAGCCAAATGCAAGAATTACAATATGACGATCCTTGTAATACTCAAAGAAAGAGATTACAATTGATAATCTCTTCAAAAGCAAATGTGAGGGTCATCCCCACGTATCAAGAGCAAACGCGAGGTTCACCCCCACGTGTCAAGCGCAAACGCGAGGGACATCCCCATGCATCAAGAGTAGACGCGAAGCTCATCTCCGTGTATCCAAAGCCAGAACACGAGGCTGACCTTCGCGTTTCATAAACTGAACGTGAGGGTCGCTCCAAAATACGAACCTCGCATTTGACTAGTTCAAACATGATTTGAACGGTTTCAAAACCATTTTTCCAAGTAATAAGGCTATTAAACCCACATTATGGAGCGAATTAAGGGGCAATTACACCCCTTAAATGCTATAAATAGCTGAAAAGTCAGCTAGAAGAAAAAAGAGGGGGAGGAGAGGATCAATTGCCTTGGAGAGGATTATTAAGAACTTTTCTTGGAGCTTTGAAGCTTGGTGCATTGGCTTTTCGAACCATCTTTGGTTACAGAACTTGGAGATCGATTATTCTTTGATTTCAGTTCTAAAATTAACTCTTTTACAAAGTTTTAAACTCATTTGGAGTTTTTAAGCTTGCTTTGCAAGTTTTTCCCCAACACAAAGTCAAGAGGAATAGATGAATGTTCCACGAAGTGAAGTGCTTGGATCGTCAACGGGATACAAGAATCAAACTCTCATCGCCACCAAGAAGAACCTAATTTTAAATAAAGGGAAGGATCTCTGTTGATTTCTTCTCTCTTTTGTAAATCGAGAAACCGATAGAGAAAATTTGTAATTTTTTCTATGTCAGCTAGAGAGATATTACTGTGAGAGATTGTATCAATTCTTTTCCTAAGTTAGTTAGAGAGAATTAATAACATTTCCTCTTAGTTTTCTACTTCAAATATTCCCTATAAACAGTCGGGTTTCTTCTCCTCCCATGAACTCTTCACCACGCTAAAACTATTTCAAGACTGGAAAGGGACTCCTCCTCGAAACATCCCTAGATCTTAAACAACCTCTGATGAGGAACAATCCTGAGGATTTGACATTGACTCTTGGATTTACTACATTAGTTGTGTAATGCCACTTCCAATAAGAAAGGGTCTTCTGGAATGGGGGACTCTGGTGTGGAAGCGAGAAGTGGGCATCCATACAACCTGCAACTATCCAGAACCACCCTCTTACTCCATCAATGAGGCCACCCTCAGACTGCAGATGGGTATTTGGGTTGCCAACATATAACTGATCATAACCAAATTGGCATGGCAGATAAGGCTCCAGTCGACACGCTAGGCCGTAGAGATAAATTAGGTACCTGGGATGTATATTCACGAGCCAGGCTCCAGTCGACACGCTAGGCCGTAGAGATAAATTAGGTACCTGGGATGTATATTCACGAGCCACTAGAAGCAACCAATAGATAAAGAGGCGTGCCCTTGGCCATTTGACTCGTCCTTAAAGGTTTCACCATAGTTAGTCCTAAGGACCTGAGGGAAGCACCTAAAGAAGTCGAAGTTACTGTGATCTCGTAAGGCGTTCCTCATTGTGGCCATGTACCACTTGGTCCAAGAAGAATTCTCCAACCGCTAGATGAAGGGGGTTGCCTGGTATTGATCTCGAGCGAAAGGTGTAGTAATGATGGTGGGGAAGTGCATCACAAACTATGCCATCAGATAGGTATAGGGAAGTTCCACACGAGGACTTTTGATGCCCCGACAGAATTGAGAACATTGCCTCTGCAATCCCCCGTGGATGCAAGCAGTCATAGCGGGGAGGAGAGCGTATGAATAGCCGTGCACCAAACAGAAAGCCGGGAACACAACTTCCATCAACAAAGTATCAAATATGTGTGTGGGAATGACTATATGCTTTAGCCACAGCATAAGGAACGCTGCCAATAGCGCCTTGTGGGAGATTGGCTCTTCAGCATGGTGGAAGAAGCTCTCGAACTCCGTACCCACTTTGTAACTACACTCGTCACAAGCAGTCACATATGATGTGGGGGGTGAACGAATACACCGCGCCGATTCAATTTCGTCGTAGGGGTTTAGCGGTGCGATAGGGACCTTCTTCTGATCCAAGTGTTAGAAGAGGTAATTGGCCTAGGTGTCGTGGCTAAGGGACAAGCCCTTCTTCTCCGTACATCCTTCGTTGTTCAGGCAGATGTTATAGTGGCACATCAGTTCCTAAAACATTTTAACAACCTGGGGATGGCTCCTCTCCAGGTCTACTAGCTCCTTGTGCCCCAGAATATATTTTTCATACGGGTATCCTCCTAATGGAAACCCCGAGACTTTTACCATTTTATGGTGGGCTATTCCTAACTCTCTGTCAGGGGTGAAGATCGTACGTGTGTCAGGATTATACAGCTCCAGCATGCTAAAAAATTGTTGGGCGTTGTTCTTTAAACCAAATTGGATGGCTCTAATCGGCACGAAAAGGCCATACCCTTGCAGGTCGTCGTAGTTCTCCTACAGAATGAACTCGGTTATCCAGGGCCACCATTTTCCAGTGCTCCAACGTGACCAACCGGGGGTTCTAAAGTCTTTGGCTGGAAATTGTCCTTCGGCCTTGAAGAAGGAGTTGTAGAAGGTGTTCGCTTCTGTAGTTATCTCACATGCGGATAGTTCCTACTAAAACTATCCAGGGTGAAGACTAATAACATGACGACTATTGCTATCTACTCCTGCACCACCTTTGAAGAAATAGCCACAGGTAACCCCATCCTGTGTTGGGGTTAACTCTCAATCCATCTTTCGAGAGATTAAAGTCACTCTCAGGAAAGTGAGAGAATGGTCGCGAGGCATTGGAGGAGTGAAGAAGTGCCTTTCGCCCACCGTTCTAAGCCACCGATATGTACCAAGGTCTAACAAATTGGGATTGGGCATGGAAACCCCGAACACAAAAACATGATTTTAAATCATGTTCTAATAAGTGGTCTCCACGGGAGCATCTAAAATCAGGCACCTCAAAGTTGCTCTCGAAGGCTCAACAAGCTGTCGGACCACCTCTTGAATTCAATTTTTAAAGATGGGGATGTTCTCAAGAATAGGATAGCAAGACTGGTCCGCTTTGACCCTGGCTGCATCTAAATTAATGTCGCCACGCAGAGAAATAGGAACAGAAGAATGCATAACTGCAAGGAACAAAATAATAAAGTTAGCCCAAATGAGCCAAATAGGGTAAGCCTTGGCTACAAGATGAGCCTCGCCCGAGAAATGGCACGAACTTCGTCCATTAGACGAACCTTATCAACAAGACAAACTTCGTCGAACAAACAAACCTCGTTAAATAAACAAACCTCGTCTATCAGAAGAGCCTAAACAGATAAACAAATCTCGTCTATCAGATGAATCTCGTCTATTAGACAAACCTCATTTATCAAATGAATCTTGTCCATCAGATGAACTTTGTCTAAAAAGAACTGCACTAGGCAGATCAAGAGTAAACTGTTCGTCTCCTTGAAGAAATTAAGCTGCACTAGGCAGATCAACCATTTGTTCAAGCGTTCTACAAGAAGTGTTCTAACACGAACTTAGCATTCAATTGTGCTTCAAAGGTTTGACCCAAAGATGATCTTTACCTGAAACAATGGTAAAAGGTGTGGCGACCTCGCCTGAAGAATTGGCAACCTTCTTGCCCTTGCCTTTTCTTGTAGTAGTTTAGGGGCCATGGATCCGATAGAGAAACTTGAAGCTTTGAGAAAAACGAGAGAAAATAGATCTTGAAAACGAAGGGTTTGCAGAGTCGAAAAGCTTGAAGGCTTGAAGAAGATGAATCAACTTCGTCAGAGGTGGTCGCCTATTTATATCCGGGAAAATGAAATCTGCAGCCAAGATCCATTGAACGAATCTCGAGGCACCAGCTAGCGACTGTTCAAAGGGCCTAAAAAGGCATAATGATGAAAGCATACATCATTTAATGCTGAAAGCATACAACATTTAATGCTGATCTGGAAGGTACATAGGTCAGAATATATGTCCCTATCAATAGTGCATGTTTCCAAATCTAAATAGGTAGATATTCTAAACTACATTTAGTAGAGTCATATTACTTACTTTTGCAAAACCATTTTGCTACAGAATATAGGTTATCATCAACTACTTAAGTTTTGCATTCTCTTAATGTAGGCACTAAAAAATACCAAGAGACAAAGGAGGGTCGAAGCTCACTACAAGTGTGACGAGGGTCATCATAATGACGAGCCCCATCTCAGTCAATGAAGCTCATCTCAGCCAAGACAAGACTCGTAACACCTCATCAATCAGAAGATGAAGCTCGTCATTGGAGACGAGGTTCAAAGCTCATCACTAAAGCCCATTCAAAATACAAAGTATGTCAAACAAAGGTCATCAAAGACGAACCTCGCCAAGCAGCGCCTCACGCCTCAGAAGACGAGCTTCGTCATTTGAGATGAAGTTTCCTCGGAAATGAAGCTCATCATTGAAGACGAAGCTCCTTCAGAAATGAAGCTCGTCATTAAAGACGAAGCTCCTTAAGAAATAAAGCTCGTCATTGAATACGAAGCTTCTTCAGGAGACGAAGCTCCTTCAAAAGATGAAATTCATTCAAGGACGATGCTCACCATGCAGCAAGACTCGTCTTGTCAGACGAACCTTACCATGCAGTGAGGCTCGTCTCATCAAATGAACCTTGCCAACCAGCGAGGCTCGTCTCATCAAGCGAAGCTCAACGCCAAAAAGCTAACGACCATGAAGATCCAGTCAGCCCACGTGAGCTAAATCTAAGGAGTCAGTTATGCTCCTGATTCTATGATCAGCATGTCAGCAACGTGCTAATAGCCTATAAATAGCCATGAGCAGTTATGAAGAAGCCAACTGGGACACACGCGGAGGGACGCACTTAGAGAGCGTTTAGAGAGAACATATACGCACTCAAGAGCCACTAGTAGCCACAAGCGGCAGCTCAAGCACTCGAAAGAGGCTAATTTCCTCCTTGGGTTGGAAGCAATCTTGCTGCGATTGTCAACGAGAAGTAAGCTCAACACGAGCATCGAGTGAGGTATCTCATCGCCACACCGAACCCATGTTAAACAAAGGAGAAGTCGAATCAATCTTCTCCTCTTCTGTACTTAAAAAAGAACAATTAAAAAAAGATTCTTACCAGGCAATAGGATCTCTTCTTTTAACTAAAATAGTTAGAGAATCAGCCATTTCATCTTTTTCAGGACCCTACACTTAACACAGCTCCCAGAACTAGTCACATAGTTACTCTATCTCACAACTAGTACGCAAAGCTCTAATGATTTTTCTTAATTGGTTATTTACTTGGTTAATTCAATGCTTGAAACAAATCCATGCAGCTAGGCTCAAAATCAAATTCATATCTCTATAGATAGAGTAATAACCTATAAATGTGAGAAAATAAGGTGCTTCACTTTGTACCTTCATAAATATCATTCTGCATATATTTGAGTATGCTAATTACAACGAATTTTCTCTTGGCCTTGCCAGAACACCACCTAATGTACTTATCAATGAGGCTATTCTTGTAGATGGGTAGATGCATCTTGATATATACACCTAGGAGGTCGCCCTTGGCTAGCCTACAATTATCCTCTAATCTGACCTAGTGACCTAGTCTATAATACCGTAAATTAGATCCCATCTTAATTCACGATACAAGACAAAGTAGAAGATAACCTTAGTTATTCTACAATCAGTCACAATTTATATTCAACTAAGAGATTATCTTGATATCCTATGCAAAGAAGAGAATTCATGAAGTAAATCTATGTAAGTCATCCACATATGGGAAACTAACACGACACCCACAAGTCTAACTAAGATGATTTCACACTTATAGTGGGAGTATCACAAGATCTATTTGTTCCCTAAAATTAGAGAAAATCTTTATGCATTAGTGCCCAGTACCATTACATATTCTTCTCTACTCCTATTGGAATTTTTTAAACTCAATAAACGATCCTCTACCGTGCAGATGTAGTCGATGAGTGCTGAGTTTTCTCACTTGTGTGCCTTCATGCATGAAATGATCGGCGTGTCCGCAGTCAAAATAACCAACCTTGCTTTTATTAGCTAGCCTTTTTACCTATTACTTATTATTTTTTCAAAATTCATTCTAAAAATCTCTTGGTGTACCCACCGCAACTGGGCTCCTATCCTTGGCATTGGGTATTCAGCTACTAAAGCCAAAGTAGACATGTTAGCCATAAACATGCCCTAGTACTTAGACTTCAAATTTACTTTTATTTGTACATCCCTGGATGTTATCCCATCTGCAATGTTCCATGAAAGTAATACATGTCTTTCTAGGAGTAAAAAAAGCCTTGATAACTACCTGGATCTGTCGTTCCTAGCACGATGCAGTTCCAGGTATTTTATGAACCCTGATTATAAAGAGTATCAGCCAAAGGTGAATTCGATGTTCTAATCCAACATAAAATAAGAACATGGATCCTCATCAGAGACATATATTCAAATCTCGCATTAATAGCGTCATTGAAGCCCTTTGCATTCGAATAATCATCAAACTCCTAGACAAAATTGCTCCTCATTGTAGTCCACCTAGTGAACGCTTGAGCGATCTCTCAATTTCTAGACCTTGTACGGATCTGTCTTACATCTTTGAGTCTAAGTTAAAACTTGTTCTAACTTGGACATTACTGTCCCAGTACATGCTAAAATCTCCTGCTTAATCAAGAAAAACTGGATCTCTGACATAAATTATCTATCATTAATCGGTCCCAAACTGAAGTTCAAATTATATATTAGTACCTCGTTAAGAGAAGAATCAAGATACTCTAACTTTCAATGCGTTAAGAGTATCAGCATTAAATAAGAGTAGTGTTCTTCTCGAAAGAACATCTCATCTCATCAAACCTTTTATACTGATAATAGAATTACATCCCAAACAGAGAGAAGAATGCCTTGGGCCCCAACCACAATGTTCAAATATATAATTTTTAAAATCATTATAAAATTTTGAAAATAAAATATAAGATTTCTTAGAGGTAGATAGATTGGGTAGTTAAATCGTAGCACCATCTCTACCTGAAATCTCCCATAGAAATGATTTGTTTATGTTCCGCTATGCATCTGAACATGCGACATGACAAATATAAGCAAGAAATTTCGTAAATTTTTTAACTATCCTATTTATCTTGTAAATTTTATTAGGACATTTCATTTTTCTAAAATATTTACGGCGCCTCGGGCGCACCCACTGGAATAGCTATCTATCACAAGTCTCCAAGTCTCTAGGATTTTTATAAATAAATTGTTTCATGTTTAAAATAATTTTTAGACTTCTAAAGTCCAAAAACTATTTTTGTAAAAATCCTAAAAAAAACTTTATTATGAAATCTAGGGGCCCAACATTAGAAATTTCTAAATTTTTTGATGAAAAATAATTAATATATTTTTTAAAATTTCCCCTAAAATTTTAGATAATTTTCTCATTTTTTAATTTAAAAACATCATTTTAGCACTTTTTTATTTAGAAATATATTTTTGAAATTAAAGAAAAGTGGAAAAAATAAAAAAATAGAATTTACAGATTTGCCCCTAGAGTTTTACAAACCCTAGGGTCGGGGGGCTGCTGTGGCATTGCCCACTAACGATGGCCAACGCCTAGTCGGCCTCGACCGCGGTCTCG
>NC_033800.1:109770715-109783959 GCF_001876935.1 Asparagus officinalis
ACCACTGACCCACCGCCGTCGACACCCTAGCACCGACACCGGGCCTAGGGATTTAGTCCTTTTTATTTTAGAAAAAAATTAAAAATATTTTTTAAAAAAATAAAATAAAAAGAGATCTACAAAATTATTAAAAAAATCTGTGATTTATTAACAAGTGCCAACTAGTTCATAAAATATTTTAATAAAAATTACTACAGATTTAACATCCTTAATGTCAAAAATAGGAGTTTTACACCAAAAATTTATTTTTAATTAAAAATTAATTTTTAATAATAAAAATTCCATCTTTTCTGTTTTAGGGACGAAAAAACCATCAAGAAACTAACAAATGATTCTAGATGCTGCTCTGTACCAATATCGGACCCAGATAACTACACGTATGCAATAGGGTTGTTCTACTACATAAATAATGCATAGCAGAATTAAAGAGACCTAGCTTGCATTTGGCAACATAAACGATAAGTTTAGGATTACCGATTCAGATCTTTTCTCTAGGATCGTCACGCCTTTCTTGATCAACGGCCGAAGGGCAACCACACCGTGCAACCGGCGAGAAACCTCCACATATCACCTTGCGACTATCGTATAAAGCATGAATTGGTCCGAGAAGGAGATGATGGCTTTGTGAAGGTTTATAGCATTTTTTTCCATCATAAAAAACCCTATATCTATATATAAAGGGCTTAGAGATAGAATCCTATACTTATTACGAATATGAATATCTTATCTTAGATATTATCCAACCACTAATTTGAGTGTCTATCTCATAATAATAACCAACAAAATTCAACAACTGTCTCGTTGATCGACCACTCTACCTCCTCTATCTTACCCAAATCATCCAAGTCATCTCTAAATTTCTTGGTGATCCCACATGCAACAAACTAATTACTGATTACAATGTTAAACCAATGTTTTGCACTAAACCAATCAGAATAAGAACCAAAAAGTACCTCCCGTCACATGCCAGCTTGTTTCATAACTAAAGGTTCATGTAGGGCTGTCCAAAGAGCCCACCGGCCCGGGCTCGGCCTGGCCAAAACCCGGCCCGACTCGGGTCAGGGCCCGGGCCCGGGTCTTCTCGACGGCGACCGGCAGCCGTTTGGCGAAAACGATCACGGAAGTGATCGTTACGGCCGGGCCGGCCTGACCCGGCCAATTTGCCCCTAAAATGGTTTAAAACGGCGATTTTGTGAGGGTTTTTTGGTCATTTGCCTAGGAGGCTGTCTGCCTCTATAAATAGATGAGGGTTTTTACTTCTTCTCCTCACACCAAAACTCATCTACTTCTCTCTAATACTCTCTTATACAATCTTATACTCTCTAATAATCTCTTATACTTTCTAATCCTTCTATCAAATGGCTTCCAAATCTGATTATGAAGAGCAAAACCTATCTCCTACCGATATTAAAATGGGTCCTCCTATAATAGCTACTCCTACCGATCCTACCGGTGTTAATCCCGAATTCGGTGGTGACGAATCTGCACCAAGAGCTCCTAAAAAGCAGAGATCCGATGTGTGGAAGTTTTTTGAAAAGATAAACGTCACTAAGGATGAACACGGTAGGATCCTCGCCCAGAAGGCTAAATGTACGTTGTGCGGCCAAATTTTCCAAGCTCATCATAAGAGCGGCACCAACCACGTCAAACGCCACATAAAAAAACACAACAAATGCTAGAATCCTCCTCTTCTTCTGGTAGTCTCGGTAGTTGGAATTATGATGCTGCCCGAGCCAGGAAATACATAATCAGTTTTATCATTCTTAAAAACCTTCCTTTTAAATTAGTAGAAGATGATAAATTTGAAGATATGTTTAGAGATGGTTTTTATCCCGCATTTACAAAATTTTCTCATCAATCCTGTCAACGTGATATTTTAAAACATTATCAGGAGGAACAAGGAAAAATAAATTCTTATTTTAAAAATTTAAACTATAAATTTTCTTTAACTTCTGATATTTAGACATCTAGAGCACAAACTGGTTATTTATGTATCATAGCATACTAAATTGATAAAAATTAGCAAATGTTTAAAAGGGTTATTTCCTATATTACAATTAAAGTGTCACATACTGGTATTAATATTGCAAATTTAATAATTGAAGAACTTATGAAACTAGAAATTGATCAAAGAATATTTTCTCTTTCACTAGATAATGCAAGTAATAACAATGTAGCTGTTGATTTTATCAAAACAACTCTGTCATTACCATGTCATGATGATCTTTTTCATATTAGATGTATCTATCATATTTTAAATTTAATTGTTCAAAGTGTATTTACTAAAATTAAACCCATGATAGAAAATATTAGAACAGTTGCTTATATGCATAATGTTTTTGAACAAAGAATTAAAAGATAGAAATAAATTTTCAAAAAAAAAAATATAAGCCTAGACTAATTCCAAAAAATATTGACCATAGGTGGAATTCCACCTATGCAATGTTAAGTGTGGCAATAGAATATAAAAATTATAAATTATTTTATAAATTATTATTCTTCTAGTTCTAGCTCTGGTAGCACTTATGGAATTACTAAAAATGAATAAACAATTATATGTAATTTAAATGAGACGTTACAAGTTTTTTATGATGCAACAATGTTATTATCTGGCTGTTATTATCCAACTATTACTTTAGCTGCCTTACAAATATTCAAAAAAAGTTTTAACAAATATTGTATGAATGATACGTTTGGAGCTATAATTTTTCAAATGCAGAGCAAATTTAATAAGTATTTTAGGCATATTCCTCATATTTGTGATTTGGGGGTTCTTATTGATCCATGTTTGAAGGATATTGGCCTTTGAAGTTTGGTACAATCATTATATGGTGGACAAATTACAGACTTAGATGATGGATCCATCCTTACTGCTACTTCTCATCATTTGGCTATTAGAAATTATTTTTAAATATTATATGATGAGTTTGCAACTAGACATGATGGAGCTGCACAACAGTCTACAGCTTCGGCGTCTTCGAGCTCAGGCCGAGGTAAAAGTGTAAGTTTTGATAGGTATTCAATGGTAGCTGAACTAACTGGTGGATCTGGACTTGGATCATCATTAGAGGTTTCTGAAATAGATGAATATTTATCTGCTTCTTTACTTAAATATCAAGGAAATGTTTTAGATATTTTGCAATGGTGGAGAGTATATGGATCAGTTTTATACCCTATACTTTCCACCATGGTTCGTGACTTACTAACTGTGCAGGTTCGACGGTAGCTTTGAAATACGCCTTCAGCACAACAGGACGTCTCATCGACAACCACAGGACATGTTTAGATCCGTATACTATACAAGAGGTGATGTGCTTACAAGATTGGTGGAGGCACGAGAAGCGAAAGCAAGGCATCGATCGGATCGCTGGAATTAAAGATAAATTTGAAGAGTTGGGACTAGCAGATAAATATAAAGATTAAACAAAATTCATCAAATTATAATTTTTATTTCTTAGATTTAAATTTGTAATGAATTATTTTAGAAATAGTTGCAAATGATAGTGATATAGGTGAGTAGATGTCAACCTAATTGGGATGTACTCATCTATTGTGATGCGATGAATTCTGAAATAAATTTATACTTGTAAAGGATTTACTGATTATTAATAAAGAAGTTATTTTATCATCTTTCATTTTTATAATTTTTTGTATTTGTAATTTATGTTATTTCAAGTTATTAATAATATTATTATTTTTATTAGCATTTTCTGTAATTTTTTATGTATATTTTAAATTTTAAAGAGATATTTAAAAAAATAAAAAAATAGTTAAAAAATCCGGGCCGGTCTAGAGCCCGGCTCGCGGCAACCAAGCCCGGGTCCGGGCTCTGGTTTTGCCCGGCTCGGGCCTAGTTTTTCGGGCCGGACATGGCCGAGCCGGCCCTGATGGACAGGCCTACGTTCATGCATATCTTAGGTCTAAAAAATCAACAATCATTTCCAAGTAAGGATACAAGTCAAGTGGACATGAACAAAGAAAAACTCAATTAACAAGTCATTTTATACCTACCCACAACTTTTCCATGTAATAATGGATGACATCGCTTCATAAAAAGTGACGAGAACTATTTAGACTTTTATTAGGATTGAGAATAACCTTAAATTGTCCCATATTAGACCCACTAATGAAAGAATAAGAGGGACACGACAGGATGAGGAAGCAACATGAATTTGACTCATCCTCTCATATTTTAATGGATGCACGTGATATTAATTGTTCTTGTTTGCCCTTTTGCTGAGGTACGTATCCAAGAAAAAGTTAGATTTGTGATAAGCTTGAGGGGATTTTGGTAGGTCCAACTCATCACTCAATCATTCACCACCATGATCTATGATGCCAACTCTCTCACGTTAACTTTTCCTTAACGGTACCTACCTAACTATATACCTAACATCAATCTCTCCTCATCCCTTCACCACAAATATTTTGGGGTTTTGATTTTAATATATACCTCTCAAATCATACTTATTTTTAAGATTATCCTTCAAATCATCATAACGACAACTCCAACCTCTCTTCCCCTCTCCTCCTTTTATTGCAATTTTATATATTTTACATGTATTTTTTACGGAGGTAGAACTGCTGAAGATGAGGTAATTAAATGAAATAGGATTTTGACTAACAATAGTTTAATAGTTTCGTAAAGTACTCATGGTTTTGATCCTTTAGGAATGATTATGTTAGTAGGTTAGCAAAATGAGGATTGTTTTGGGCCCGGGGTTATTTTGGGGGGTTGGGTTTGGAGAATTTGTTTTTTTTTTTGGGGGGGTTGGTTAAAGAGTGGCACTACAGGCACACCCCCAACCACACCTTAGATCACACCCCCTCTCTCAGCTACAGTGCACAGGGTCCACTTTAGATTTTTTTAAAAATCTAAAGTGGGCCCCGTGCACTATAGCTGAGAGAGGGGGTGTGACTCAAGGTGTGGTTGGGAGTGTGCCCGTAGTGTTTTCCTTGGTTAAAATTGCCAGAGGAGTCCATATAGATGAGAAATCTATAATTTAACGTGGAGTCTTGGTACGATAGGAGTTCTTTGTAAATGACCCGAGGTCATAGGCTTGAGTTGCCCCAAGAATAAAAGCCCCATAATTTACTACTACAAACGTGTCTACCCAAAATGTTCTAAATTAAGTTAGGAATAAAACACTTACCAAGGACCAAATCCATATACATGCGCCAGCCATTACTTATATATGTTCGTCAACACGTGTAAACAAGTAACAAAAATGATAGGTTCACACGCATTAGTAAGTAGTTAAGATGCAAAAGAAAATACGTCCAGTAGAAGGCTCACGGTTTGGTAAAGAAAGACCAAGAAAAAAGTGTTAGATCCATTCACGTGCACTCTCAATGTTGTGTATTTTAGACGTGGATAATCAAACTCTTCAACTATTTAAACTGATGGATAGTGAATATTTTATGTTTGCGTAATGAAAATGAATTATGAACAAATTTTAAACAACTTTTATATTGTAGAATTCAGTTTCAATAGTTAATTTGTTTTGTCTTAACATAGTTTTGACTCTATTTTCGTACTTCTTCTCAATAAGGGAAATTACTTTGGCATACGTGATCAAGTATCGGATGAGTGATTTGTTAATTGTTGCTATGGTTACAAATTGATCTTGAGGAAGTTAAGTTCCTCGAAAAAGTATCCCGTCTATCTAGTATGTGAAGTTAGATGTGCACCAAATAAAAATCAATCACTCTATATGGGCACAAATTCTTAAGTCTAAGTATCCAAGGGTTAACATATCTCTGATGCACATTTAATGTCACGAATCTACATTCATTTGTTATTTTCTTGCTTGTCTCATATTTGATACCCTGAAGTTTGCATTCAAAAAGAAGCATTAAATAACTACAGTGGGAATGGTTCAAATCTAATGATGATCATTGTTAACCTAAAAGGCTAAAATAGTGTACGTTGGAGCAATAAAGCATTAGAAAAAAGGATTATGAAGGAGGAATTTATATAGTCACCGTAACTAACTTTTTGTAAGATGAAAATCACAAAATGAAAATTCTCCTAACAAGCAAAAATATTGTTACTATATTGTAAGGAGAAAATGAAAACATACATTTAGCAATATACCCAAAGCAAATCAGCGCCAGTTGAAAATAACCTGAGACTAAATTGTTCCATCTGATTAGCTAAAAAATTATGTACATTACATTAGTTATACCTTGAAAAAAGTAATGTTTCGCATCATTTGTTATTGCTACCACCGACTCTTGTGGCGATGGCCACCAAATTTTTAGCACATACAGATAATGTAGATATATAATTAGTTAGTTAATTGTAGCTGCGCCTCTCTCATATTTTTACATGAGAATCGAATGAGCAAGCCAGATGTATATATATCAGTTTTTATTAACGAATGTAAAGATCATTTGTACGCTGATCTAAAAATAGACATGTATTTAATACAATATTAATATAATGGATGCAAATCGCTACACACTATTGCATAAGACGTAGAGAGAAATTATATATCTGACATACCTTCGTTCAACTTAAGAGGATTGTCTATTACTGGTTTAACTGTCAATTGTTTGGACCACCATGTTGTTCTGTGGAAAGAATTGTTAACCAGAAGAGTGGTGTTAGGGGCACACCCCCAACCACACCCTCCACCACACCTCCTCTCCCTCTATAGTGCATTGGACCCCACATCAAATTTAAAAAAAAAATTGATGTGGGGCCCAATGCACTATAGAGAGAGAGGATGTGTGGTTGAGATTGTGGTTGGGGGTGTGCCCCTAACATTTCTATAACCAGAAAGAGGGGGTCCTTGACATCATGCAAGTAGGCACAAAAGCTAGCTATCTGAGGATAAGTTTGTTTCGTATTTTCGATTCTTGTAAGTATTCAATTCCATTGCTATTCATTAGGTGGGGTTGAATAAAGCTAAAAGTGTTCTTTTACTATTAGATAGCGACATCTTCTTTCTCTTTGATGATGAAGTCGTTTACAAGGTAGTGGGAGAGTAAGTCACAATGCATCAAGCATATTCTTAAATATAAATAAATCCAGTGGATGAAGCAAATATTGTGGGCCTTGAATGTTAGGATTATCTCCATATCATCCACTTTGTTTGATGAAAAATAAAATCTTTAAATTTGGCTAATATAGGTTTGTGATATTGTATACAGGTTACAAGAAGTTAGAATCAAGTTCGATATGGAAAAGAGCAAGATGACAAGTTAATCATAGCTAATTTCGTAAAAACATGAAGAGATAAAATCATGTTTGAGTATATAGGAGTGTCCATATCGTTTTCACGAATTCACAAGAAAAAACAGAACTCAATTCAGAGTATGTACAGCTCGATGTGAATGCTTTAGTTAAATAACGTTGAAGTAGGCAACAGCAAGACTAAAACATACACCAATACTGAAACCTGCACCGGCCATAACTATTGACTCGGTTATTGGAATTGCTATTATAATAGCTATTTAATAATCTCTTGATCTGCTCTATAGATCATCGACGACACTATCAACCATCGATGATGCAAATTCTATAGACATTTAGATCATTGATGGTAAGCAGTAACTATTGATGGTTAAGTTCGACCATTGATGGTTACGTCCTGATTTTATATTTTTGATCTATTTTCGGATTTTACTTTAGCCATTGATTGTTAGGGATATATAGGCTCTTTCCTAACATTTTTCATCATAGATTCTTGACCTAATTGAGAGAGAGAGGGGTGGGGGGAGGGGGGGGGGGGAGCTAGGGTTTCAATTTGGAAAGAATTTTCCTTAAGCTTCGTAGAAAGCATCCTCGATGTTCTTAATCATCCAGTTGTCAACCATCACGGAGTGCTACCCTTGGACTTTGTTATCATCGCTACTGTTCTTAGAGCTTCAATCAATCATTAGGAGAACGGTTTCTAAAATTAAAAGGCTATAAGATCTTTGTAGTTGTGCTTAATTGTTATTTATTTATTTGTATCAACTTGTTTTTACAGCATACTCAAGCCGGATGAATTGAGAGCTCATGCTCTACTCAATTCGAAGTTGAATTGAGGATTTGGTCACTAGTTAGGGCAAGGGATGATCGTGTGTTAAGAGTTTAAGTTAGATGATTAGGTTGGGAGAAACTAGGATTTTAGTCGTGTAAGCCTACTGAATTTGGTTTGTGATTCGAGGGAATTTTCACATAGTGAGGAAGCCCCTACGCATAAAGGAAGAGTGTATGTGAGATTGTTTTTATAAACCACTATAAAATCTTGTGTATTCTCTTTATGATTTTTCCTATAATTATTGTATTACTTATTGTTTTGCTTATTATCTATTTTATTCCGCTGCGTATTCTGTGATGTCTTAAAAATTTGTAGGCAATTCTATTCACCCCCCTCTAGGCTTGCATAACAGATCCAACAAGTGACATTAGAGCCCGGTATCCATATAATTGGCTTCACAACCTAGGATAGATGACAAGTTAAGCATCCTCAACTGCTTTCCTTGAAGGCCATGCAGTTAACCGACCCCCACTATTTGACGGCACAAACTTTTCATATTGGAAAGCCCATATGAAGGGTATTTTTGTTGTCAATCGATTATGAAGTTTAGAATATGGTAGAGTTTGATTATTTTGTGCCCACTGATATAGTTGATGAAACTACCATTATTAAACTTAGTGATAAGTGGATTGCAACTAAAAAGAAAGTATACTCTCTTAGTGCTAAAGCAATGAATGCCTTGTATTATTCTTTGAATTCTTATGAATTTAATAATATTTCTCACTATGTGACTACATAGGAAATTTGATAAATGTTTAGGTCACACAGGAGGCCAAGATCACATTGCTTATGAACAAGTATGAGAATTTCAAGATGAAGGCCTCGAAGAGTATATAGAAAATGTTCACGCCTTTTATGGATACTGTGAATAAGGCCAAAGCATTAAGAAAGGAGTAAGGCCAAGATGAGCTAGTTCGCAAAGTTCTCCAATCACTTTCATCTAAATGGATGCTAAGGTTCATTATCAAGGAATCTCATAATTTATTTGAACTCTCTCTAGATAATCTTATTGCAAATATTATCACTGTTTGCAGTAAAAGTTGGTTTATTTCTAGAATCTATTACACGTTTATTAATTACAATTAGTTCAAAAGAGTTAATCTTTTTATAAGACTACTCGCTTACACAAATAAAATAAAAATTACAACTCTCTTCAAACACACACAACAGATGTTTGTCGCCTGCTGTTTGCGTGGGATCTTTGCATGTGCTGGGGTTTATTCGTGGACTGCCGCGGATCAGATCCGGTTGATAGAATGGAAGTTTGATGCTCTTGTTTCACAAAGAAAATAATCGCAGAAGTGATAATCTCTACCAAGTGAGATTATGACTCTTCTCGAGATCAAAACCAAATTTGATCTCAAGGTATGTTGATAGGGACCTCAAATCTTTCGAACAACTCCTTCTTTATGCTGGAATTCGCTAAGATCTACTAACCCTGCTCTGAATTTTGTGGATTGCACTCTCTAAATAGACAGCACCTCGCCCTCTTTTATAAAATTTCAGGTCTTTCAAAATAGGGGCCCTCGGCTTGTATTTATAGGCTTCGGAAGTAGTATTTTTGGATAAGAACAAGGGATTCGGCTTTATCTTCAGTTATATTGCCCTAACCATGTTTAGATATGATATCCAATCAGTAGGGAGGCTCTGGAATAGAAGAATTCTGTGAAAATCATCAAAAACGCATTTCAGACATTTATGGCCACGAGTCACCCTAGGGTGGCTCGGCGCTGTGCGAGCCACCCTAGGGTGGCTCGGCATTGACCGAGTCACCTACTTTGGCTGAGTCACCTCAAATTGGCTCATCCTTGGCTGAGTCACCTCAAGGTGGCTCGGCTTTGGCCGAGTCAATATAGGGTGGCTCGGCCTTGGCTAAGTCTCCCTAGGGTGGCTCGGCCCTGGCAGAGTCACTCTAATGTGGCTCGGCCCTGACCGAGCTATTTTGATATGGCTCTGTTGCCAAGGCTTCTTTAGCACTCTAATGTGGCTCGGCCCTGACCGAGCTATTTTGATATGGCTCTGTTGCCAAGGCTTCTTTAGACTTGTCTTGTTCCGCTGTTTTACGTATTTTATCGTTTCGTTGACTCGTATGTTTCATCGACTCACTTCATATGCTTGTCGGCATTAGATAATCCTCTTTTACTCGGATAATGATGTTCATCGTCTTCTCTCTATCTAGATCTATGTGCAGTAATCTATAGGTAATTTTTGACGTGTACAGATACCCCCTCCAAAATGTTTCCGTCTCGTTACTTTTAAAGAAGAGCCTGGAATACTTTAGATGTCATAGGCCTAACCTTCAGTCGGTGTAAATGGACCTGTAGTTGACTTTAGTTCTTGACTTCTTCAATTCTTAGTCTATTCTGTATTTTGTCGAATAGCTGAGATTCTTCTGGCGCTGTGTTTATTGTTTGACCGTTATCGAAGTCTCGAACTAAAACTAGTATATTGATTTCTGATTTTAGCTCGTGTTGTTGAGTCGACGTTGAACTGACTATCTTCGTCAAGGATTCGTATCTGAATTATGATTGAACTCTCTGAAATTATCATACAATCTTAAAGAATTAGAGGGCTTGTCGACTGATACCCCAGGGCGTGCCGACTAAGACCGCTTATCGTGTCGGCACAAGAGGCATCGTCTCATCTGGTTAGTCGAGATGTCGAGTCAACACAGGGGGTGTCGTTTCATCCGGCTGAGCTTCGTGTCAACTAGCTTCGTCTTAACTGGCTTCGCATTTCAAGTTGACACAGGAGGTGTCGACTCGTCTGGTCGGGCTTCGTGTCGACTGGCTTCGTGTCGACTGGCTTTGCCTTTCGAGTCAACATAGGAGGTGTCATCTTGCCCTTAGGCTTGGACTTGATTTGAGCCCTATTTTGGCGAAAATTGTCAATGCATTAACCTTCATTGCAACGCGTTGACTAGTATTGACCTTCATCGCAACGCGTTGACCGATGTTGACTTACGACCATGCGTTGATCGGTGTGAATATAGTTTATACTCATACGTTAACTGGAGTCTACATAGTTTAGGCTCTTAAGGCATTGGAGCGTGGAGGACCAGTTTATACTCGTATACTCTCGGGAGTTTTGGGAATTAGTTTAACCTCGTGTACCCGTTGGAGGTTCAAGGAGATGAAGTTTAGACTCATATACTCATCGGAGTGTGAATACATGTATCAAATACATCAAAAACAAGCGAAAGTGGGCAAAAATACCGTGAAAAAAAACGTCGGGCCAACCCCACGTGCGGGTCACATTAACGTGATCTTTTTTCTTCTTTCTTCATCTTTTCTTCTTTCTCCTCTACCGACTTCAAGAGAACTCCTCCTCCATCAGAATTTCTCCTAACCGAGACTTCTTCCTCTACAAGAGTTCTTCAATCTCATCATCTTCCTTTTTAATCTTTTCAATCCCCCTCAAAACCCATTAAGCTCGTGAATTTGGGAGCTAGGGTCTCGGTGATCTTGAGTTCGAGCAATCTCTGCGGGTGTTCTTCGCGAAGCTTCTTCCATCTTCGGGTCTAGGTAAAACTCTTTCTCTCAACTTCAATTTGGCTCAATCCCTTGAAGTTATTTTGATTCTCGTGGGATATTCGAAACCCTAGTCCTCATTTTTAGGGATTTTTGATTAAGGCTTCAAGATGAGTGAATTTTTAGCTTGTCCTTGAAAATTTTGGTCTTGAAACATCCCTATTACATTGATTTTTTCTTTTGAATCTTAGCAGGAGTCCAAACTTCTTTTGTGCTTTGATGATCTTTGAATTCCCCCATGACTCTGGTGTTTGGTGATTTCCAGTCTTCCCCTCAACCACCTCTTTGATTTCAGGTAAACCCACAATCCTTTATTCTCAATTTATGTTGAATTTAATCCTTTAGTTTTCAATTTTGGGGAATGATTGAAACTGAAGTTTAATTTCGAATGAAAACTAAACTTGAGGTGTTTGACCGCGGATATTGGTTTGATTTATCCTCTTGCATATGCCTGAACCTTCCCTTTGTGTTGGTTCTAATCTTCGGGTTTGTATTTGGTTGAGAACCAAAACTTGAGATGGATACTTGACTGTGTGCACCAATTTGGTTTGTTCCCCTTGTATAGTTGTATGTGGAGTTCGGACTAAACCCTTAAGACTTGTGACCATGGCTAAAACTTCGCTTGGTCGATAACCGAACTTATTGCTTGCTTTTGGTTGCTCGACTTTGACATTAGATATATCCCGGAGCTTGCCTCTAGGTAATTGACTATGAATCGAGACACCCGAGGCCGTTATCTCATTTTTGTGTATTGATCGAACTTGAGGTTTTGGTTTTGATCTCCGTAGGTTTAATTGTATTTTTTTAATCAAAAATCCTATTTTTATAGAATTTCAGTCACATATCATAATTTCCCTTTTTGTATTGGATTCATGCTTCTCAATTCTTAACATAACTAAAACACTGATATTCTTTGCAGATTAGTCATGTCGTCGAAGAGGTCACGCATTCCGAGAGGTCGCTCAGCTACTCAGTCACCCGAGCCATGTTTTGGTGGAAAGTTGGTTCTTTCATTAATGGACTCATTACAACTTTAGTCGTTATAATGAACTCAACAAAAATAAAAACAAATTATTATAACTCTCTTAAAACACAAACAATGGACGTTTATCACCCGCTGTTTGCGTGTGATCTTTGCATGTGCCAGGTTTATCCATGGACCACTGAGCGATCAGATCAAGATATAGATTTTGTTGACTCATAAAGGAGTCAAGAAATTGAAGTAACTATCTTGGCAAAGCGAGATAATCACTCTTCTCGAGAATCACAGCTAGGTGCGATCTCAAGAAAAATGGATGAATGGATGCAGATCTCTCGAACTCTTCCTCTTTATGCTGAATAGCTCGCTGAGATCTCTTTCTCCTCTTTGAAATTCGTACTCCTCACTCTTCAGGACAGGGCTTTGTTGATGCTCGAGAATTCCCGATCTGTGCAAATGAAGGCCCTAGGGCTATATTTCTAGGCATCAGAAGCTTGGTTTTCGGATGAGAACGTCCGATTTCCTCTTATCTTCAGTTATAACCACTTATCCACATTCCAAAATAGGTTAAAATTAGTTGGAGAGTCTTTGGATCAGAATATACCAGAATCTAGACAGTTAATGGTGAAAAAGATGAAAAACAGCAAAAACAACGTTTTTTGGGCCTGAGACACTTTTTGTGTCTCGGCCAACCGAGACACA
>NC_033800.1:109783969-109795069 GCF_001876935.1 Asparagus officinalis
TCTTTGTGTCTGGGCTGGCCGAGACACAGTTTGTGTCTTGGCTGGCTGAGACACTTGTTGTGTCTCGATTTTTGATCGAGGTGCCATTTTGCACGCCTTGACCGTTTTCACTATAATTTTCCCGTCCGATCTCAGAATGACATGATTCAAAGTGAGTTGGAAATCCAAAGAAGAGATCTAAAACCTCCCATAGGTGAAACATATGTGGAGAAGACGAGACATGAGTGGAACTTCACCTTTTGTGAGTGAGACGTAACTCCCAATCGGATCGTCTCTTTATTATTTTGTTGTCTTGTTGATTCGTAAGCTTCGTCGACTCGCTTCATACGCTTGTTGGTGTTAGATAATACTCCTTGAATCGAATAATAATGTTTATCATCTTATCTCCATCTCGAGCTGAGTACGGGAACCCATAGGCTATTTTTGACGCCTACAGATACCCCTTCCAAAGTGTTTCAGTCTCGTTTCTTTTATAGAAGAGTCTGAAACACTTTGGATGTAATAGGCCCAATCTTTAATTGGTGTAAAAGGACCTGTGATTGGCTTTAGTCCTTGACTTCTTCAATTCACAATATTTTTAGTATTTTGTCGAATAGCTAAAAAAAATTCGGCGCTGCGTTTATCGTCTAACCTTTTGTCGAAGTCTTGAACTGAAACTGGTATGTTAATTTCTGATTTTAGCTCATGTCGTTGAGTCGATGCTTGAACTGACTATCTTCGTTGGATATTCATATCTAAAATACAGTTGAAATCCTTGAGATCATCCTTTGTTCTGGAGTCGATCTGAGCCTTGTTTTGGCTAAAAATTGTTGACGCATTGACCTTCATCGCAATGTGTTGACCGGCATTGACTTATATCTATGCTTTGACCAGCATTAACCTTCATCATAATGTGTTGATCAACGTTGACCTTCGTTGCAATGCGTTAACCGGTGTTGACTTACGGCTACGCTTTGACCAGCGTTGACCTTCATCATAATACGTTGACCGGCATTGACTTTCACTGCAACGCATTGACCGGCATTGACTTACAGCTAAGCTTTGACTGGCATTGACCGTTGTCATAACGTGTTAACCGGTGTTGACCTTCATCACAACGCGTTGACCGACATTGACTTACGACTACGTTTTGGCCAGCATTGACTGTCATCATAACGCGTTGACCTTCGTCGCAACGTGTTGACTGGCATTGACTCTCATCGCGTGCCGATTAGTGTAAACACCATTTATACTCATACATTAACTGGAGTCTACGCAGTTTAGGCTCTTAAGGTATTGGAACGGGGAGGACCAGTTTATACTTGTATACTCCTGGGAATTTCGGGAATTGGTTTAACCTCATGTACCCATTAGAGGTTTAAGGAGATGCATTTTATACTCATATACTCATTGGAGTGATTACGTGTGTCAATTTAATCGAAACGGCCGATGACAAACAAATATGAGTGAAAAACTGCATCATCGTACGCCCAGGGACCTATTTTGGACCCGAGACATGACTCGTGTCTCGACTTTGGCCGAGACACTTCATGTGTCTCGGCCTTGGCCAAGTAATTGTCTCGGTTGGCCAAAAGGGGGGAGAGAGAGTGAACCATGAGAGAGAGAGGAGAGAGAAAATAGAGGAGAGAGAGAGAGAGAGAGAGGGCCGGCCCTAGGGTTTTTTGCCCAAAGGGTTTTGTGTGTTCCCCTCAAAATTTGAATTCCCTCTTATTTTTCTTATCATCTTCCTCAAAACTCCTCCTCCAAAACCCACTTCTTCATAACCCATAAATCCTCCTCTTTAAGAACTCTTAATCTCCTCTTTATGGACTCTTGAACTCTTGTTATAAAAGGGTTTGAAGCTTCATCTCCCCCCACTTTTGTTCTTGGACGAAAATCACCTTCAAGCTCAAGGGTTTTCATGTTAAAAACCTTGGCTTTTGGCATTGGGTTTTCAAGAGAGTTTAAGTGTGTTTAATGTGAAGAAAGTTTCACAAAGAGTAGGAGATTGATTTTGGGTTTTGGGCATTCATCTTCAAACCCTCATCTGTCTTTGTTTTAGAGAAGTTTTACTAAACTCATCTCCTAGCTATTTATTATTTTTTATTCTCATATTCTTATGCTAGATTGATTTCAGTTTAATTATTGTTTTTGCTCATTGATTGTACACACACCCACTTGAGCTTTAGTATTTCACATATTGTATATTTGGGTTGTAATTGGATTATTGAGAGTGAGCTTATACTTTGTTCTCATCCTTGTATTAGAGAACAAACAAATTTATTTGTGCTTTATTATTGAGAGATTACATTGTAATATACAAGGACACTTAGAGGAGTGGTTGATGAGAGACGGGGTCAAATCCAAGAGGAGTGTCGTCAGCTGTAAATCGTAGGGAGAGGTTGTAATTCCTAGCACTTGAGGAAGGAGACATGAGCTAGGCCAACACTTAGAGAAGTGTATTATGTATTGAAAATAGTGTGATATTGTAAATGTTGTCGATGAGCGTTGAAAACCGATTGTGTAGTCGATTTATTGAGATAGTAGACATTCTCCTTGAGGGTGAGGAGCGAAAACGTAGGTCGTGGGTCGACCGAACTCCGCGATCAATTTCTTGTGTTTGTGTTTGCCTTGGCATATTATTTTTGCTCATTGTTTATTACAATTCTATATCGTCTTTATTTCGCCCTTAGTTTAATCCCATATCCTAGCATTCATAACTTGTATACATCATTTGCTAGGATATTAGTTAATTAGTTTCAATTTGGCATTGTAATCAAATTAGATTAGAAAATATCCTATTTACCCCCCCCCCCCCCCCTTTTTCCCCCCCCCCCCCCCCCCTCTAGGGTAATTTCATTTCGTATTAGAGCTTGGTGCTCTCTGATTTATGGCTTAACCGCCTAGAGTCAAAGATCCTCGCTTCATATACTTGCTAATCTAGTTTTGATATTTTTCTTGCTTGCACCATAATTATGGACTTGAATGGTGCACCTAGTTTAGGCTATGTCATTAATGTTACTTCTCAATTCAATTATTTCCCTTATGCTCAATGTCGTTTTAGATTTAAATTATTTATTAGATCTAAAAGTATCGACTTGTGGGAAGTCATTGATTGTGCCTATGTTGTGCCCACTTTGGAGAAATCCAAGTGGAGCAATTATGATAAAAGGATGTTTACTATGAATAAGTTAGTGTTAGAATTTTTGCTTAATGCTTTTGATACATGTATCTCTAACAAACTTGCTCATTTTGATAGTGCTTACATTCTATGGAAACATATAGAAGCATATCATAGTAACTTGGAGGAGATCTAACGGGTTCCAGCGGATTTTGCTTCAAGTGAGAGTGGAGCTTCATCATGCACTCGACCACTAGGAGATATCCCTAGTGAGGTATACGAGTCCGATTCTAAAAATGAACTATTTATAGTTAAACTCGCATGTGCATATGAGAAATTAACAAAAGCCTATAAAAAATTACATCATAATTTTGTAAATTTAAAAAGCAAGCATGTAGTGTTGAAATCCAATCATGAGACACTAGCATCCAAATTTCAAATCATTGATAAAGAAAATGTATTTCTTAACGAAAACATTGATAAATTAAATTTGGAAAATGATAAATTAAAAATGGAAATTGCTAGTTTGACTCATGATAAAAATAATGTCATATTAGAGGTAAAAACAATTAGGAATGAATTTAATTCTTTCAAAATTAGTCATATTAGAGGTAAAAACAATTAGGAATGGATTTAATTCTTTCAAAATTAATCATACTTGTTCTACTTCTAATGTCAATGCATATGTGACTAATAATGAGTTGAATCATATGGAAAACCGTATTTGTTGTCTTGATTCAACACTAAATAAATGCATTGATAATAATAAGAAATTTATGGACTTGTGTGCAAAGTCACGTGTTAATTCTACAAAATCAAACATTCACTATGCACACATGAATGGCAAAATTTACAAGTGTTTTATTTGCGATCGTAAAGGCCATATTGCTAAATTTTGATATGATGCACAACAAACCACTAATGCTAATATTATTACTCCTTGTGCATCTCATCAAGTTCTCTCATCATATACACATACACATACACATGCACACAATATTCATCATAAGCATGTTAATGTGTATAAGTGTGATTTTTGTGCAAGAGTTGGTCATTTAACAAAATATTATTTTGATTTGCGAAAAGTTTCTAAATCAAAAAATATTTCAAAAAGACCAACTTTGTTTAAAAATGTTTCACATTTTCAAAATGAATTAAAAAGACAACCCCTGTTTGCTTTCAAAGAACAATTTTTTTCTTTTCTTTTTGTTTTTATGCTTCAAAAAGATAAATTTTGTTTTGTACATATATTATTTTATATTTTGTGTTTTTGGATTATAGACTAAACAATACTATTTACATCATTTTGACCAATTAAAAAGGATTCTAAATTTTGGTTAAAATTATTTTGTTAAAATCAAGTGTTTTAAACGAACTCGTATTTTTGAGATTTTACAAAATAATAAGTTTTCACAAATGGAAAATGATATTTGAACTTTTTTCTTTTCTAACATGTTCATTTTCATCAGAATAATTATTTGCCCAAATTTTATAATTTTTGGAATTTCATTGCTATTTTTAAAAGTACTTTGAAAATAAAATTCATTGTTCCAACAGGTTCCTGTGTATGTTTTCAGTCGACTAACAAAGGTCATCAGCCGACTGAAGAAGTTGTCTGGAATTATCATTTGTTTATGCTCTATCAACTGATGCACTATTAGTCGACTGAAGCAGCTCATTAGTCGACTGATGGTGCATCAGTCGATCGACAGGTTTTGAGCAGTAGCCAACGAGCAACTCATCAGTCGAGCGATTCTTGCATCAGTTGATCGACGGCTACTATAACGGCTATTTCTAGTTTTTGCTGATTTTTGTTCTGGTTTTTGTTTTTCTTGGTTTTTAGGCTTATGGTTTATGAATTTATAAATAGCCCTTGGGTTTTATTTGCAAATAAAAACCAAGAAAAGTTTAAAACAAAGTTTGCAAGTTTGTTTTGATATTATTGTGCTTTTTAAAAATTTTAATCATGATTTATGTTTGAATGTTTATTTGATTTTTTAATTTTTCCTGATTTTCATGATTTCCATTCATTTGATTCATGATTTCCTTATCTTTTGATGTGTGCTTAAAAATTAAATGTTTGAACAAACACTTGGATATATCTTTTCATTGGCCTTTCATTTGACATTTGTTTGGTTTTCATGAACTCATAAATTCTCTTGATTTGCCTTCTTAGACTTTCATGATTTTTTATTTGGTTTGAAATTATGCTCTATCGTTTGGTATGTACATGAGAATCTTTTTTTGTTAAACACTTTGTGATGTGATGATATATATATATTATATAATAATATATATATATATATATATTATATATATTATATATATTATATATATATATATATATATAGAGAGAGAGAGGACGAGAGAGAGAGAGGAGAGAGAAACTGGCCCATGAGCTGCCAGGTATGGGGGATGCCGCTTGCAGGTGTTATTTGAAAAAAAACACCCTCCTTTTTACACATCTCTACGATTCCCAGCTGTCAAACCCAGCTGCCCCAGAAACACACCCTCGAAATCGACAGAGAATTCCTCTGCTTCCGCCTGACTTCATCGATTTCGCCTCTCCCCCTTCGATTCGCCTCTCCCGCTCAGGCCATCGCGCTCAGCCAACCCACGCGCCTCTCCCAAATCCTCCCTCTCCACCTCTCCCCTTTGATTTCTTCAGGCCATCGCTCCCCTTCGATTCGCTCAGGCCATAGCTCAGGCGAACCCACCGCGCCTCCCCAAATCCTCCTCTCCGCTCTCCCCAGAACCCCCTTCGAAATCGACCCCAAGATCTCTCCCCAATCCGTTCGTTTGCGCCTCTCCCCCTTCGATTGCTCAGAGGCAACACCTCGCCGCCGCTCGGACTGAGAAATCGGCGACCGCCGCCGCTCGTTTCGTCTCGTGAGGCCAACCCGACTCCCCCTTTCGATCTCTCTTGACAGGTAAAATTTCAAATTCTCCTCTCTCAACCGCCCTCCTTTCTATTACTGTAATGTTCGGCAAATTCTAACATTTACTGTTAAATTTAAGAAAAAATCCTATATACAGATTGTATTGTGTTGTATGAATGCTTTGTTGATGTTGTCCAGACAAAGCATTTTTGCTAAGTGTTGATGTGATTAAAAATTTAACTGGGATTTGTGATCTGTGCATTGTTAGATGTGATCTTTGAGTTTTATGAACTTCTTATTCAAACTGGGATTTAGCTGATATGAAGTCAGGTTTAATTAAAACTTCTTATTCAAGCATGTTTACAAATTATATGACAAAAAACACAATTACATCTATAATCCAATCAATCCAGAACCATAATTTCTCTTATAATTTGCAAAATATATGCTATTGCATGTTTGCAAAGTATATGCTACTGCATGTTTGCAAAGTATATGCTACTGCACTTATAATTTCTCTTAATTCGACAAAGAAATTAAGAGAGTTTTTACTGTGATTTTGCTTCAAACCATAATTTTTTAGGTGGGAGGATGGCAAGAAAGAGTTTTTACATTGTGAAGAGAGGTCGACGGTGTGGAATTTTTAATAATTGGGAGGACTGTAAAATGCAAGTTGATAAATTCCCAAATGCCGCATATAAAGGGTATGCAACGTACGAAGAGGCTTTGGTTGAATGGGATAAGCACAGCATCGCTTGTGATTCAGCATCCAGTACAGGGCATGTCCAAATACCTTTTTATGTCCCGACACCTGATTCTGCATCGAGCTCAAGAACTACTATTTCCCCCATCTATGCTTTTGCAATAGGTTCAGTGTTTACAATATTAGTGTTTGAGCTCAAGAACTACTATTTCCCCCATCTATGCTTTTGCAATAGGTTCAGTGTTTACAATATTAGTGTTTGTAATATTTATCGTTATCGTATTTATTTTTTTCTATCTTGCAAAAAATATGTGATTGTGAGTACTTATGTATCGAGTAACTTATGTGATTGTGAGATTATGAGAACTTATGTATCTTGTGAGAACTTATGTGATTGTGAGAACTTATGTCATATTGTTTGTATCAGATCAATAGCAATCTGCGCTGCTATGGATGTTTTATTACCTTAGTTTAATTCTATATTAGAGATGTACTGTGGATGTTTTATTACTTTGGCTTCTTGTTGACATAATTTGATAGCTTTTTGTTCATTTACATTATTTATTTGTGTCTTTTTTTTTGTGTATGTTAACATCCCAGCATCTCCCATGAAGATCTTCAGAATGCACTAGAAGATAACATTTTATTAGCTAGAATCATTACACGTATTCTGTATGTTTATCATTGATTTATCCTTACTTACATATACATATTTAATCCACCCCGAGGATCTCCACAATGGTCCTGCAGAAGTTTAAACATATGTTTCTTTACCCATCAGGTTTCGCTCAGGTTGTACTTCACAAGAAGAAGCAAAATGTAACATGTCTTCCTGCATTCTATGAGCTGGTAATAGTAATAGACTAGCTGAAGGCTAATATAAGGAAAAATGTTTTAAGACATGTAACAGGATTTAAATAACTATTGGGAAAAGTTTGAACATATTAACTGTATATGGATGAAACAAGACACCACTATGATGACCGTAGTTCACAAGAAAGTGAGTTCTTTAACATGCATATTTTATGTGCATCATGACTTTGTGTGGTAGAAACTTACTAGATGCTTGATAATCCAGGGTTTTTTAGACTGAATTACACACAACATTAAAAATTGGCGACTCCTGAAAAGTTTAACATATGATGTTTCCTAATCCAGATATAAGGTAAAGGAATATGATCAAATATGCATATATCTATAATCCAATCATGCATATATCTATAATCCAATCAATCCAGAACCGCCCTTATCAACAAAAAGACCTGAAATTAGGTCAAGAAATATGATCAAATATGCTACACAAAATAGTGGCCAATATCAACAAAACAAGACACAATCAGTAGCTACAAACTTCACAATACAATTCACATACATCAGCAGCTACAAGACAGATCAGCAACTACAAGACAACAATCCATATCAAATAACCAATAACACACACACATACTCGGTCTTAATACATTAGTCTTAACACATCAGCAGCTACAATGCAAGTTGATACATCAGCAGCTACAAGACAATCAGCAACAGTTGTGGATGAACCTGAGCAACATGTACAAGCAAATAAATTGTTTGTTAAAAGTAAAAAACAAAGTAAATAAAGCGCTGTTAAAGATTGATACACAAAAATGCAAGCAATCATACGTACATTAATCATGAGATATGACTTTTTGAACAAACCAATACATCCACCACCCGTACATATGTTTACCTGCAAATTATATGACAAATTAATCATGAGATATGACAAATTATATAGGGTTAAAACTGAATATCAACGAAAATGGTACCTTTGCAAGTTAACTTTGCAACTAGTTCTATAATGCCCAAGTTCACCACATCTCCTACATATGCGTTTCTTCCTTTCTTTCTTTTCTTGTGCCTGTTCTAAACCTGACTGGATTCTAGTAGCATTGCATGGACGACCTTTAGTCCTTGCAGGTCTATCAGGATCACGAACTGTTATCTGAGGAATGTTCTCTATTGTATGTGAAATGGGTGCGGAAGGTTGAGGAATATCCATAATTTGATCTTGAGTTTCTCCAAGTTCTTCTTCAAGTGATTCCATGAAATTTGTAAGCACATCATCAAGTTGTTGCAGCTTCTCTTCTGAATCAAATGCAAGCTCGAGCACATTATTGAATTTTGCTCTTAAAGCCTAAGATTTCAATAAATTAATCTTCTCTCCACTGCTGGTGATGTTTCTTCCAAATACAATATTGCCAACCCCAATGTTACGATGCCTTGCATGTATGGTCCAACGGTGTAGGATGTAGTGGTCGGGTAATGAATCCATTTGCCTAGCCATCATTAGCGATAATATATGTCTACATACAACACCATTAGTTTCAAACAAAGCACAAGTGCAACAGAACTGGATCTGACTGGATTGTTCATAAGTAACCACCTCCCATTTTCCTCTATCTGTAAACTTACAGACCTTGTATTCAACAATGTCCCCATCTTTTCTCAATTCTTCACAGAACTCTGTACCAAATCCTTTGAATTCAGTATGGAACACATCAAACATATTGCGTGTATACATTTCTCCAGCTTGGATCTCAATTGGATGTCCAAGGAGCATAACCGGCTTTGTGTTCAGACTCTTGAAATCTTCATGGGCTTCACTTAAGCGACGATGAGTTACTGCTTTTTCATATTGTGTCACAAACTCGTGTAACTGAGTCTGTGAGTTAACATACCCATCAAAAAATGCATTAATACTTTCACTCCTTTGGCTCGATCTCATTCCAGCAAAAAAAGTGTCCTTCAGATAACACGGCACCCAGTGTTCTCTGCATTTGTAAACTGTTTGCAACCATCCCTCCCCTTCTTCATTTATATCAAACTTCTCTTTCATCTCAACCCAATATCCTTCACATTGTTCAATTGAAGAACTATTACACCACAAGCCCCAATACCTTTGAAACTGTTCACCATAACGAGATACCAAAGTAGGCAAATGATCAATAATATGCTTTTGCATGTGCCAATAGCAATAACGATGTCTTGTCGTTGGAAACACTGAGTGAATAGCATTACACATTGCTCTATCCTGATCTGTTATAATAGCACCTGGTTCAATGCCGTGCATGCATTTCAGCCATTCTTCAAATAACCAAACAAAGGTATCTTCCTGTTCATCGGCTAATAATGCACAACCAAGTAAAGTGGACTGCCTATGGTGATTTACACCAGTAAATGGAGCAAATGGAAGACCGAACTTATTAGTTCTGTATGTCACACCAAACGCAATAACATCACTGAATTGCAAATAAGATGCTCTTGATCTTCCGTCGGCCCAGAATACACTCCTCCTTTGTCCACTACTGTCTACTTCTATTGCAAAATAAAATTCTGGATCATTCGCTGTCATACTCTGAAAATGTCGAATGATAGATATGCATTCATGACCAATATTGTTGACTCTTTGGGTTCTGATATGATCAATGCACTGTTGTGATGTCACAAGTTCACCGTCTCTTCCATTGGTTGCATTGATAACGCAAGAAATAGTGGAAGGAGGCATACCTTCTTCTCGCAAACTATCAATAAGTTTTTTACATCTTTGAGTTTTATGAAATTGTTGATGTGATCTGTGCATTTTTGCTTTGTCTGGACTACTCAACACATGATTTGTATGTTCTTCAACAAACCCCGTGACCTCCCACGATTTGTCCTCCAATAATTTAACTCGCATCATTGCCTTACATCCCACTCGGGTCTCTCGCCGAAAAGGCATCTCCATCTTATCTCTATTAGATCTATAGCCCTCCTTATCACAAACAAACTTTCTGTCTACCACTTCTCTAGTCTTGCGAGAGTAATTCACACTGCTCTTCCTTATTCCAAAACCCATCAACAATGCATAAGAGTTATAATAGTTATAAGCTTCTTCATGACTATTAAACTTCATTCCTAGTAGTGGTTTAGGAGCATTTACAGAATTGGCCGCAGTTTCAATTCCAATAACACTTGATTCTCCCATTCCGAACTCTACACTATTTGAATTTGTTTCCTCCATTCCAAACTCCTAAAGAAGAAAAAAACAATAATAATGACCACGTCAATTATTTGGGAACAAAAAAAAAACATACACAAAAAAAAGACACAAATAAATTTGCAAAATTAGCATATACATTACTGCAGTACCCCATTACTGCTTCCATGACTTCATAAAATTTGCAAAATTAGCATATACTTTATGAATTTCACTGTAGGATCAATAAAACTCAAGTTCATAAAACTCCGTTGAGATCAAATTAGCATAAAATTAGCATTTCACTGTAGGATCAATAGAACTCAAGTTCTCCGTTGAGATAAAATTAGCATAAAATTATCATTTCACTGTAGGATCAATAGAACTCAAGTTCATAAAACCCCGATCCCAGTTAAATTTTTAATCACATCAACACTTA
>NC_033800.1:109796246-109803439 GCF_001876935.1 Asparagus officinalis
TATATATATATATATATATATATATGTGTGTGTGTGTGTGTGTGTGTGTGTGTGTGTGTATGTGTGTGACGCCCCTGAGTTCACATAAAGCTACAGTCCATGGTGAATCCAAGGATGTCAAACCTACAATGCACCCACATAGTGCATTAACACATTTTACCAATCACAATATATGTGTGTGTGTGTGTGTGTGTGTGTGTGTGTGTGTATGTGTGTGACGCCCCTGAGTTCACATAAAGCTACAGTCCATGGTGAATCCAAGGATGTCAAACCTACAATGCACCCACATAGTGCATTAACACATTTTACCAATCACAATAATATCCTCTAGTTGAATAAAAAAGAAGTGTAGGTACAAAATAGGCAGAGTAAAGGAAATAAATACAATAGACGTGATATAGAAAGACATTTCATATATGAAATCATGTCTCAACTGAACAATCTGTAATACATCTAAAATAAATACGAACTAACTTAATCATGAGTCAAGTGGAAACAAAATTAAGCCACACTGTCTTTACAATATGAAAACGAAACTCTAATGTCTGAATAGAAATATAAACTAAAGTGGAGCCTCTAATGGTAAAATCATGCGACAGCGACTATACTAGAACTTTATCATCCTGCGACTCTCCGAAACTTTGAATTGCCTATAAAGAAATTTTAAAACAAAAAGAGAAACAACACAAGCGTCAGAGCGCTATAGCAAGATCACCTCCATCCGCCCTCAGGGGAAGGGCTTCTAGATGGAGTGAAGGCTCTATCTATTAAGCATAGTCTACCTAGATTATTTATCCATGTATCTAAGTGGAGTTAATATTTAAAAACCTACAACACGAGACGTAGTATGTCGAGCGAAATAATCCAAAAAAAGGAAACCCTCATATATATACCATATGTCTCAAATTGTAGATATCTAAACATTAATACCGAACTAAGAGCATGCAATCTAAATGAAATCAACAATTAGAAATCCATAACACGAGACTGGTACATCGAGCAAAATAATCCAAGCAAGGAAACTTTCATATATATACCATATGTCTCAAATTTTGAATCACTAATCATTGATCCCAACTAAGATATAAAGAAAGCAATAACGGAAATAAAGACATCAATACATCGTATTTATAATATCCTCCACTATCACTGGGGAGATAGAATAAATACAAAAATATAATCCCGTATACTTTCAAGAGCAAAGTATCTCGGTCATATATCTAAATGATGAGTCATATCCATAGCTGGCATCCACCAACGACTCAGGCTATCAATTAGCTACCTCAGTACAATTCTTTGCAAGATTCTAAAACTTAGCATCATCATATGCAACGGACTACCCTGTAGGTATCCTAAACAGTGTATGCAGCTTATTAGTCTCATCGCGATCTTAGTGTGTAACATGAGTGCGGGACGACCTACCTTATAGGTATCCAAAAAGACGGCTTACAAGCCTCATCGCACCCTCGTGTGGACGAACTGCTAGGCAAAGCATCCAAACCCGACTCAATGACCTGTACAAATGGAATATCAACGCACTACCCCACATAGTACTGAACTGAGCTCATCAACGATATCCATCCTATGTATGAACTGTTTAAATCTGGCATATTGACGCACTATCTCATATAGTACTGAGCTGGGCTCATTAACAATATCTGACATGTGTATAAACTACTCCGACTCAAGTGTAATCACTCAACACTTGTCAATTCTCCTTTGGGATACTCGTACGTGTACTATGACACTATTCATGTATATTCATGTCTATATGTGTACTATCATACGACTCAAACCCCACGATCACATCTCGAATTAAAGCAACACGATATTCAAGAAACAGCCATAGTAGTCGACTACTTTGTTTAGTAGTCGACTACACTGAGTCCATCCAGATTCTATAAAAACTTAAATCAGTATTAGTAGTTGACTATTTTGAACATTAGTCGACTACTCTGCAAACTCAAAGTTTCTATTAAATTCAGCTAGACATGAGTAGTCGACTACTACACTTAGTAGTCGACTACTTCTATCAAAACACGCTTTCACACATGCACAAACATTAATTATTTGTAGATTTGGGATATGTAACTTGTTCAAACATAATACTTTCTTATCATGAAGTATCTAACAACACTTAAACTTTGTTAATTACTTTACAGAAATTATCTTGAACATAATTCACACTCTTGGGTTAATCAAATTAGGGTTTAACAACCTACTTTACAGAAATTATCTTGAACATAATTCACACTCTTGGGTTAATCAAATTAGGGTTTAACAACCTAATTAATCAAATCCTTCAATTAACTCATAATTCACACTCTTGGGTTAATCAAATTAGGGTTTAACAACCTAATTAATCAAATCCTTCAATTAACTAACTTATTATCAACGAAATTTATCAAAACATGATGATTTTTATGAAAATGAACATAGGTGAAATTCATGTGAACATATTTATATCACCTAGGTATCACAAACCTAAGGTTTAAGCATAAGTAACTTGTATGAAAACTCAATTAATTGGTAAATTAGGATTTAAGCATGGTTAAGCATGATAAACAACTTAATAATGAAATTAGGAGCAGCTCTGATGATCATGATCATGTTAATAATATAAACAGTAAGAAAAACCATATAGATCTAACATTGGTTTAAGATTAATCATCAAAATCTCATCTTTTTCACATCGGTTTAAGCCTAAACATGTAAAACATTTATTTAAACATCTTAAATTATTTAAACATGTAAAACATTAACTAAGGGTGCAGGTTTGGGTGAATATGATCTTGCCTTAATCTCGTGTGCATGCCTCTAAAACAAACAGCGAGCAATCTACAAGTGCAAAAACTCATTCTCCATTGCCACACGTCGATGATCTCGCCCTTGTATCGGTATTTTGCTTCACAAAGCTCACAAAACTCACAAGAAATTAATCTTTGGTTTTTGAGGGGAGAGGGTGGCTACTAGGGTTTAGAGATATAACAAAAGAGAGAAATTTTTGTAAAAAATATAGGTATTTATAGCTGCAAACTTCAAAACAAACCCGTTTGACCCGAACCAGGAAACCTAGTCTGACTAGGAAAACCATCTTTGGTATTTTTACTGTAACTTTATCATACAACCTTAGAATGAGGTGATTTAAGATTTATTAGAAATCTATTGAAGAGGCCTACAACTTTTTTCTTTTGAGTTTTTCCAGATTCGAACTTCATTGGTGTGTAAAACACGTATACCCCTAACTGGTCGTTTTTCTAGTTTCCAGGCTTGTGTATATAGTGCATGATTTCACTTCTATATTCACATATATACATTGAATTGATCTCAAATCAATTTCTAGCATACTCAAATATCAATAAATATTATTTATTACCATATAACACATTTATTATTATTCATCCACATATTTTCAAATTCATGGGGTTTTACATTCTTCCCCTATTAAAAGAATTTCATCCCCTAAATTCCGCAATCATATCTTAGAGATTAATAATATCAGAAAAACATGTTGAGGGGATAATTCAGACAAGGAAACCCTCATATACACATCTCATACCATTAATCTCTAGATATGAAATATAGAAATATCTACACTTAATAATCTAGAATAAAAATATTTTCACTTAACTCCTAACTAAGCGGAACTAGTACGTCGGGCGAAAAATTCAAATAAGGAACTGATCATATATATACCATGTGTTTCGAATATTTAGGAGCTAAGTGTTGATACCCCTATTCTAGCGTTAAATATAAATATGACCATATAGATAATCATGAAAACCAATCAAAAGCAATCAATTTACCTACTCAAACAGCTGCAGCTAGTCGTGACGCATATTCTACTCACGCTCCCAAGAATCCTCCTCAGTGCCTTTCCGGTTCCATTGAACTTTAACCAAAAGTATCACTTTGTTTCTAAGCTTCTTGTCCTCTTTGGTAAGAATACAAACAGGAATCTCTATCGTAGTTAAATCATCATGAAGCTCGATCTCTGGCGCGTCTAACACATGCTGATGCTCTTTGTCGCGTAAATGCTTCTTAAGCATTAAAACATGGAAAGTATCGTGTATACTCGACATTGATGCTGGAAGATCTATCCAATACAAAACGTCTCTAATACGCTAAACAATCCTAAACGTACCAATATACCTCGGGGCAAGCTTTCCCCATCTGCCAAATTACTGAACTTTCTTCATCGGTGATACTTTCAACGAAACATAGTCCCCAACCTGGAACTCTAATGGTCATCTCCTCTGATCTGCATAGCTCTTCTGTCTACTTTGCATTGTAAGAATACACTCCCGAATCACTGCTACCTTCTCTGTGGTCTGTCTCACAAGCTTTGGTCCAAGCAATAGGCTGCTCTCTGGTTTTGCCTAACAAATAAGCGATCTACAAAGCCTTCCGTACTTGCGGTGCCATCCTGATAGTCGCTTGATAACCGTTATTATAAGGAAACTCAATTAATGAGATATGGTCCTCCTAATTGCGTTAAAAATCTATAACACATACCCGCAACATATCCTCCAACACTTGGTTGACTCTCTTCGTTTGTCCATCTGTCTGCGGGTGAAAAACACTAGAATACGATAACTGGCTACCGAAAGAATTCTGGAAGCTCCTCTAAAAATGTGAAGTAAAAATTGAGCCTCGATCTGATACAATCGTCTCTAGAACTCCATGCAACCTCACGATCTCCTGAATGAATATCCTTGTATAATTCTCTGTTGTATAAGTCGTCTTTACTGGTAAGAAGTGTACTGACTTCGTTAACCGATCAATTATCACCCACACTGAATTGTTCCCCTTCTTCAATCTCAGCAATCTTACAATGAAGTCCATAAAAATATATGCCCACTTTTACTCCAAGATGGCTGCACAAACAAAGTCTCGAAAAATACGCTGCTCCAGCCGATCTCCGGTCTAAAATCAAACTGGCTAAGTATGTGAAGATCTCGATATAATGAACACCTCAAAGCTAAAATCTGATGTTGACGCTTCCTGTTTAACGCGTCCGTGACTACGTTCACCTTTCCCGCATGGTACTGAATCGCAAACTCATAATCCTTAATAAACTCAACCCATCATTGCTGTCTCTGATTTAGCTCTTTCTGAGAGAAGAGATACTTCAAACTCCGATGATCCATGAATACCTCGAACTATACTCCATACAAATATTGTCTCCATGTCTTCAGTGTGAAGACCACTACTGTTAGCTCCAAGTCATATGTGGGATAATTCCACTCATGCATCCTCAATTGCCACGAAATATAAATCACTACTCTCTGGTTCCACATCAAAACACCTCCGAGATCCGCTAATGACGTATCCGTGTAGACGACGAAAGTCTTATCACTTCTCAGGATAGTCAGTACAAACGCTGTAGTCAGCTTAGCCTTTAAAGTCTCAAAGGCCTTCTGGCACTCCATGCCCCCAAACAAACTATACACCCTTCTTCATAAGGTGTGTAAGTGGTGTTATAATCTTTGAGAAGTCTGTATGAACTTCCGGTAATACCTGGCCAAACCCAATAAACTACGGATCTCTATGATGGTCTTCGTTGGCTCCCAATCAAGTACTGCTTCCTCCTTTGCTGGGTCTACTGTTATGCCCTCTCTGCTGATTATGTGGGCCAAAAATATGACCTCAGAAAGTCAAAACTTGCACTTGCTGAACTTTCCGTATAGCAGATTCCCCCGCAATGTCTGCAATGCTAATAAGAGATAATGCTCGTGCTCTACCTCCGATCTCGAATAGATAAGGGTGTCGTTGATGAATACGGTCATGAACTAGTCCAAGCATGGATGAAAAACTCGGTTCACCAAATCCACGAATACCACGGGTGCATTGGTCAGCCCAAATAACATGATAAGAAACTCGAAAGACCCATATCGAATCAGAAAGGCGGTTTTAGGAATAACCATTTCCCACACTCGCAACTAAAAATAACCAGAACGAAGGTCAATCTTCGAGAAATGATGCGCCCCCCGCAGCTAGTTGAACAAGTCATAAATCCTTGATAGTGGATACCTGATCTGGGAAGTGACCTTGTTCAACTCACGATAATCTATACATAATCGCATGCTATTGTTCTTCTTCTCTACGAAGAGGACCGGTGCTCCCATAAAAATGACTCAGACAAATAAAACCCTGAGTTAACAACTAATCTAGCTAAGTCTGTAGCTCCTTCATTTCAGCAAATGTCATACGATAGGGTGCTCGGGATATCGCTACTGTGCCCGGCTGTAACTCGATGCAGGACTCAACCTCTCTCACCAGAGGTAATATAGGTTTGTCCTAAAAGACATCCTTATACTCTGAGATGACTTCGATCTTTCTCAAATCTATACCCCGATCCCATATCATCACCTCCTCGATGTATGCCAGAAGCGACTTCGTATTCTGGTTATCCTATGAGGTTGCTACTATCTATTCAAATGCATCGAATGCTCACAAGCTGACTGTCTTTGCAAAACAGTCTATACTAATGTGGTAGGATGATATCCAATCCATACCTAGAATAACATCAAAATCGCAGGACAATCAAATCGACCACGGACTCAGACTTGTCTAAATTGACGACACATCTCCTATAGATACTCTCTAAGAGAGGCACCTTTCCCAAAGGAGTAGAAACTAATAATGGAATGCCTAAAGGCTACACTACAAGTTGAAGTCTAATCATGATAGATAAAAGAATGCAAAGCTTCTGAATCAACAAGATCTAAACTGGAAAAGAAATCACTAAGAAAGCTCCGCTCGCACTATGATCACACGGTATAACTACATAAACCCTGCTGGTGGCTAGCGATTGTTAAGCTAATGGTGGTGGAACATATGGGACTGTCTATCCCTTAGGAATCTCCTGGATGGCACAAATCTGGCCTACTAGCCCCTTAATCCTCGAAATGGCTATAGGTGCCTCAAATCCTCTACTGCTGGTCGTAATCGCGACCCTAAGACTACTGACTCTGACCTCTGTCATGCTGGCTTCCTGCTGGTGTACTGTCACAACCCTACGCTTTATGTCCGATCTTATTACAATTGTAACAAGTACATTGAATTTTGCGCTGCTACGGCGCTCTCAAAAAATATTGTAGGTTATGCCCTCTTCTTATGCTGTCCTTATTGCTGGTGGTAAAAATCCTTACCCCACTACTGGGGCTCTCTAGATTCTGTAATAGGTCTTT
>NC_033800.1:109803449-109828933 GCF_001876935.1 Asparagus officinalis
CTATGCTGATCAAGATTTCATAATTAACTACAGACATATCTCTCTTCTTTAATCGGACTAGCACTACTGCTTGTCAAAGAAGCAAACGAAATTCTCCCAAATAAGTGGTATTTGTTGTTCCGGCGAAAATCTAAAGTCAGTGCCATCCTCAAGTGCTATCCCCTGGTGATATCCTCTACACTAAATATATCTAACTTTGCTTTATTACTAAGTTGACGTTAAGCAATTTTTACATATTTCTTCCATTTATAGGCTACACATGAATCTGGTGTGCCCTGAAGCTATGATGCTCTCAGTGTCTGATGTCTTTCTTATTCTGACAGTGCTAAGCCTCCTGCTCTGTGGCTCAATCAATAGGTGGTTGTGGTGATGATGAAATCATTGGTATTTCCTCTTCAATAGACACGACTGGTACAACTGGTAGTGGAGCTCCAAAAAATGCAATGTGGCTCATTACTCACTTCTCGAGTGTTGCTAGTCTCTACTTATGCAATTGGTGTTACCAAGTCGATCAAATATTGTGAAGCCTGCTGCAGCTTGGGCTTTGCTTGCCCAGCTCTCCGGGTACGAGTTTTATCTCAACAACATCCTCGACCCGACATTTATAATATCAAGACAAGAGCTAAGTAGACAGAGTAAATGACGCAAACATATATACATAACATAATGTATAACATAGTATTCACGCAAATACTTTTCAATCGAAGTAAGGTAGTCATAAAAAATTCGTAATTTTTGAGGTATACGTATTACGTCCTCACTCATTCTAGGATTTCCTAACATACTCTATACATGAATCCTAGGAAACTTTATTTTAGCACCAACACGACACAGGATGATACTAATGATGCTAGAACCAGAGCTCTGATACCAACTGTGACGCCCCTAGGTTCACACAAGGCTGCAGTTCAAGGTGAATCTAAGGATGTCAAACCTGACATGTACCCACATAGTACATTAATATATTTCACCAATCACAATAATATCCTCTAGTGGTATAAAAAAGAAGTGTAGGTAAAAAACAGGCAAAGTAAAGGAAATAAATACAATAGACATAATATAGAAAGACATCTCATATATGAAATCATGTCTCAACTGAACAATCTGTAATACATCTAAAATAAATACGAACTAACTCAATAATGAGCTAACTAGAAACAAAATTAAGAAAAACTTCCTTTACAATATGGAAACAAAACTCTAATGTCTGAATGGAAATATAAAACTATAGTGGAGCCTCTAATGGTAAAATTATACGACGGCGACTATGCTAGAACTCCATCATCCTGCGACTCTCTGAAACTCTGAGCTGCTTGAAAAGAAATTTTAAAATAAAAAGAAAAACAACACGAGCGTCAAAGCACTACAACAAGATCACCTCCATCCGCCACCAGGGAAAGGGCTTTTAGATGGAGTGGAGGCTCTATCTATTAAGCTTAGTCTACCTAGATTATTTCCCCCCTGTATCTAAGTGGAATTAACACTTAGAAACCTACAACACGAGATGTAGTACGTCGAGTAAAATAATCCAAACAAGAAAACCCTCATGTATATACCATATGTCTCAAATTGTAGATATCTAAACATTAATACCGAACTAAGAGTATACAATCTAAATAAAATCAATAATTAGAAATCCACAACATAAGACTGGTACGTCGAGCGAAATAATCTAAACAAGGAAATCCTCATGTATATACCATATGTCTCAAATTGTGAATCGCTAATCATTGATCCCAACTAAGACATAAAGAAATCAATAAAGGAAATAAAGACATTAATATATCACATTTATAATATCCTCCAATATTACTGGGGAGATAGAATAAATACCAAAATATATTTCTGTATACTTTCAAGAGAAAAATATCTCAGACATATATCTAAATGATGAGTCATATCCATAATTGGCATCCACCAATGACTCAGGCTATCAATTAGCTATCTCAGTGCAACCCTTTGCAAGATTCTAAAACTTAGCATCATCATGTGCAACGGACTACCCTGTAGGTATCCAAAATAGTGTACACGACTCATTAGTCTCATTGCGATCTCAGTGCATTACATGAGTGCGGGATGGCCTACCAAATGGTTATCCAAAAAGACGACTCACAAGCCTCATCGCACCCTCGTGCGGACAGACTGCTAGACAAAAGCATCCAAACCCGACTCAATGGCCTGTACCAATAGAATATCGACGCACTACCCCACGTAGTACTGAACTGGGCTCATCAATGATATCCATCCCATGTATGAACTACATAAATCTAGCATATCGACACACTATCTCATATAGTACTGAGCTGGGCTCATTAACGATATCTGACATGTGTATAACTACACCGAATCAAGTGTAATCACTCAACACTTGTCAATTCCCCTTTGGGATACTCATGTGTGTACTATGACACTCTTCATGTATATTCATATCTATACGTGTACTATCATGCGACTCAAACCCCGCAATCTCATCTCGAATCAAAACAACATGATATTCAGGAAAACAGCCTTAGTAGCCGACTCCTTTGCGTAGTAGTCGACTACACTGAGTCCATCCAGATTATGTAAAAACTTAAATCAGTATTAGTAGTTGACTATTTCAAACATTAGTCGACTACTCTACAAACTCACAGTTTCTATTAAACTCAACTGGACATGAGTAGTCGACTACTACACTTAGTAGTCGACTACTTCTGTCAAAACACGCTTTCATACATGCACAAACATTAATTATTTGTCAATTTGGGATATGCAACTTGTTCAAACACAATACTTTTTTTATCATGAAGCATTTAACAACACTTAAACTTTGTTAATTACATTACAGAAATTATCTTGAACGTAATTCACACTCTTAGGTTAATAAAATTAGGTTTAACAATCTAATTAATCAAATCCTTCAATTAACTCACATATTATCAACATAATTTATCAAAACATGATGATTTTATGAATGTGAACAGAGATTAAATTCGTGTGAACATGTTTATATCACCTAGGTATCATAAACCTAGGGTTTAAGCATAATTAACTTGCATGAAAACTCAATTAATTACTAAATTAGGGTTTAAGCATGATTTAAGCATGACTAACAACTTAAAAATGAAATTAAGAGCAACCTAATGGTCATCATCATGTTACTAATATAAATAGCAAGAAAAACCATATAGATCTAACAATGGTTTAAGATTAATCATAAAAATCCTATCTTTTTCACATCGGTTTAAGCCTAAACATGTAAAACATTTATTTAAACATCTTAAATTATTTATTAACTTAGGGTGCAGGTTTGGGTGAAGATGATCTTATCTTATTCTCGCATGCAAGCCTTTGAAACATACAACAAGCAATCTATAAGTGCAAACAACCCGTTCTCCCTTGCCACACGACGATGATCTCGCCCTTGTGTTAGTATTTTGCTTTACAAAACTCACAAGAAATTTATCTAGGGTTTTTGAGGGGAGAGGGTAGCAGCTATGGTTCAGAGATATGACAAAAAAGAGGAATTTTTATGAAAAATACATGTATTTATAAAGGCAAACCTAAAACAAACCCGTTTGACCCAAACCAGGAAATCTAGTCTGATTGGGAAAACCATATTCGGTGTTTTGATTGTAACCATTTCATCCGACCTCAGAATAAGGTTATTTAAGATTTTTTAGAAAGCTGTTGAAGAAGTATACAACTTTTCTCTTTTGAGTTTTTCTAGATTCGAGCTGCATCGGTGTGTAAAATATGTATACTCTTAACTGGTCGTTTTTCAGATTTCATGCTCGTGTATATAGTGCATGATTTCACTCCTATATTCACATATATACATTGAATTAATCTCAAATCAATTTTTAGCATACTAAAACATTAATAAATGTTATTTATCACCAAATAACACATTTATTATTATTTATCACCATATTTTCAAATTTACGGGGTTTTACAATATATGTGTGTGCGTTTTTTGATTCACCCTTAGTGTGATTTGTGTTTTATATGTGATTTGTTCACATAACATAGAGATATAGTTCTTAGGTATGATTTCAATTAACATATGCTACATAGCATTTTGATATGGGGAGCTTTTACCTTATATTTGTTTTATACTCACCTATGCTTATTTGTAGGGAGAGCTTTCGCTCTCTTCATTCTTATTGTTTTCCCTATTTTGATGTTGACAAAAGGAGAGAAATAAGTGAATTGTGAGTATTTTGTTTTTGCATGCATGCGAATTATATATTCATTTTTACATCATGCATGTTTTATATACTATTTGTGTAGATTGTTTGTCATCATCAAAAATGGAGAGATTGTTAGGTCTCATATTTATGAGCCTACTATCTACTCTAGTTTTGATGATTAATAAATAATTTCTAATATCGTGTGTCATGTGTTTGTATTTATTTTGTTAGGTAATCTACACAAATATCTTCAGTTGGAAGTTGGTTGGATTAAGCTTAACAACGACATCTTGGAGGATCTTGGAGGATGGAGGAAATTCGAAGTGAAGCGACGATGAATTCAAGTTAAGTACAAGATCAAGCTTCATCCACAAACAAGACGAGCTCAAATGAAGATTTCTAACTTAGGTATATTGTTTCTACTTTAGGTCTTATACCGTGTGTTATACTTTAAAGCTCAAATATTACACACATACACGTTTTCGTTTTATAGCTTTCAAGTTTAAATAAATATGAAACAAATAGTTATATTTATATACATACATACTAGTTTCATATTTATCATTTTTTGTTTTGGGAAATAATATGTTTAACCGTATAAATATGAAACTAATAGATATACTTATATACATATATTTTATTTCATATTTATCATATTTATCTAGAAAATAATATATTTATAGATTAAAGACTTGTTTACACTATTTTATATCTTTCCTCAAGTCTATTAATTTGTTGAAAAGTGTTTCAAGGCTTGTTTTGAATAATTTCATCAAAAACCAAGTGTTTGACGATTTCGTATTATTGAACAGTTTACAAAATGGGAAAACCATATTCGGTGTTTTGATTGTAACCATTTCATCCGACCTCAGAATAAGGTTATTTAAGATTTTTTAGAAAGCTGTTGAAGAAGTATACAACTTTTCTCTTTTGAGTTTTTCTAGATTCGAGCTGCATCGGTGTGTAAAATATGTATACTCTTAACTGGTCGTTTTTCAGATTTCATGCTCGTGTATATAGTGCATGATTTCACTCCTATATTCACATATATACATTGAATTAATCTCAAATCAATTTTTAGCATACTAAAACATTAATAAATGTTATTTATCACCAAATAACACATTTATTATTATTTATCACCATATTTTCAAATTTACGGGGTTTTACAATATATGTGTGTGCGTTTTTTGATTCACCCTTAGTGTGATTTGTGTTTTATATGTGATTTGTTCACATAACATAGAGATATAGTTCTTAGGTATGATTTCAATTAACATATGCTACATAGCATTTTGATATGGGGAGCTTTTACCTTATATTTGTTTTATACTCACCTATGCTTATTTGTAGGGAGAGCTTTCGCTCTCTTCATTCTTATTGTTTTCCCTATTTTGATGTTGACAAAAGGAGAGAAATAAGTGAATTGTGAGTATTTTGTTTTTGCATGCATGCGAATTATATATTCATTTTTACATCATGCATGTTTTATATACTATTTGTGTAGATTGTTTGTCATCATCAAAAATGGAGAGATTGTTAGGTCTCATATTTATGAGCCTACTATCTACTCTAGTTTTGATGATTAATAAATAATTTCTAATATCGTGTGTCATGTGTTTGTATTTATTTTGTTAGGTAATCTACACAAATATCTTCAGTTGGAAGTTGGTTGGATTAAGCTTAACAACGACATCTTGGAGGATCTTGGAGGATGGAGGAAATTCGAAGTGAAGCGACGATGAATTCAAGTTAAGTACAAGATCAAGCTTCATCCACAAACAAGACGAGCTCAAATGAAGATTTCTAACTTAGGTATATTGTTTCTACTTTAGGTCTTATACCGTGTGTTATACTTTAAAGCTCAAATATTACACACATACACGTTTTCGTTTTATAGCTTTCAAGTTTAAATAAATATGAAACAAATAGTTATATTTATATACATACATACTAGTTTCATATTTATCATTTTTTGTTTTGGGAAATAATATGTTTAACCGTATAAATATGAAACTAATAGATATACTTATATACATATATTTTATTTCATATTTATCATATTTATCTAGAAAATAATATATTTATAGATTAAAGACTTGTTTACACTATTTTATATCTTTCCTCAAGTCTATTAATTTGTTGAAAAGTGTTTCAAGGCTTGTTTTGAATAATTTCATCAAAAACCAAGTGTTTGACGATTTCGTATTATTGAACAGTTTACAAAATAAATAAGTTTTTACAAATGGTAAATGTAATTTGAGAAATTATTTTTCTAAAATATTCTATTACATGTTTATAAACTTTTTTCAAAATTTTATAATTTTTGGAGTTAAATTACTATGTTAAATTAATTTTACAAAATCAAGTATTTCAGTAGTTTTTAGAATCTAGAATATCTATTTTAAAACTGTAATTTCTCACAAATGGTAAGTGATATCTTAGAAACTCTTTCTCTAACATGTATATCTACATGTGTAGAATTGATTTTAAAAAGCCAGCTACACAAAATTTTAGAAACTACCAAAATCTGCCAACGGTCACCTTATCAGTCGACCGATGACATCATCAATCGATTGACGGGTATTTTTCAGCCAACAGCTAGTTTTTTGGTAGGTGTGATTTTTGGGCTATATACACCCCTTTTGCCTTGGTCTTTTCCGGGGGTTTTTAATAAGGTTTGGACTATTTATTGCTGAGTTTTCAAGAGGGTTTAAGTGTGTTTAATGTGAAGAAAGTTTCACAAAGGGAAGGAGATCGATTTTCGGTTTGGGCATTCATCTTCAAACCCTCATCACTCTTTGTTTTAGAGAACTTTTACTAAACTCATCTTCTAGCTATTTATTATTTTTTATTCTCATATTCTTATGCTAGATTAATTTGAATTTAATTCTTGTTCATTGATTGCACACACACCCACTTGAGCTTTAGTACTTCACATATTGTATATTTCAGTTATAATTGGGTTATTAAGAGTGAGCTTATACTTAGTTCTTATCCTTGTATTAGAAAACAAATAAATTTATTTGTTCTGTATTGTTGAGAGAACACATTGTAATACACAGTGACACTTAGAGGAGTGGTTGATGAGAGACAGGGTCAATTTCAAGAGGAGTGGCATCAGTTGTAAATCATAGGGAGAGGTTGTAATTCCGAGCACTTGAGGAAGGTGACACGGGCTATACCAATACTTAGAGAAGTGTATTATATATTGATAATAGTGTGAGATTGTAAACATTGTTTATGAGCGTTAAAACCCGATTGTGTAGTTGATTTGTTGAGATAGTGGAGATTCTCCTTGTGGGTGAGGAGCGAAGACGTAGGTCGTGGGTCGACCACACTCCGTAATCAATTTTTTGTGTTTTTGTTTGCCTTGACATATTATTTGTGCTCATTGTTTATTACAATTCTATATCACCTATATTTCGCCCTTAGTTTAATTCCATATATTTCCATTATAACTTGTATACATCATTTGCTAGGATATTAGTTAATTAGTTTTAATTTGGCATTGTAATCGAATTAGATTAGCAAATATACTATTCACCCCCCTCTAGGATAATTTCAATAAGTCCTCAAAAACCTTGTTCAAATCACAAGTACAAAATATCGTCAAGTTAACACTACACCTCTGATGATAAAATTAACTTATCAACTCTCTTCAATAGAGTGATAAGTCCTCAAAAATCTTGTTCAAACCACATGTCTAAAAATTGTCAAGTTAACATCACACCTCTGATGATAAAATTAACTTATCAACTCTCTCCAAAAGAGTGATAAGTCCTCAAAATCTTGTTCAAATCATAAGTACAAGCAATCTTCAAGTTAACGTTATAACTCTGATGATAAAATCAACTTATCAACTCTCCTCAATAGAGTGATAAGTCAAAAAAAAACTATTCAAATCACAAATACAAAAAATCGTGCTAAGTTAACCTTACACCTCTGGCACCCTAAACTATTTTTGTTGTCTCAAGTTAAAACATAACATAGATAGAGACATGAAAAAAACAAAACATTATCACTTTTTATTCAAAATACCTGAGAGTGATACAAAATTATTGTTTTGTTCTTATCAAAAGAACGATACATGGTTAAGCTTCCAGACCCATCAAGTTAACGGATGCAAGACGGGATTTGATGTTCGAAAGCTTCTTCTCATGAAGTGCGCATGCCATTTTCGCAGCTCGTCTTCTAAGTTCTTCTTCACTTGGCATCGCAACAGCAACCTCCTTCTTGATTTCATCAAGGACTTGTAACTCTTTGCAGTGCTATTCAAAGACTTCTACACTCCGAAGGGAAAGTCCTTTCATAGTGGCTTCCTCTTGAGCAAGTTGGACTTCTCTCTGAGATAAGGCCTCTTGCAGCTGAGTGATGACCTCTCTCGTCTGATTGATGAAGTCTTGAGAAGCCCGCATTGCGGCAACAGAAGTGGCCAAATTTGATTAGACTTGATCGTGCTGCTCTTGCAAATATGAAATATGTGCCTCCTTCTCTGTTAGGTTTTTCTGAGCAACTTCACGCCGACGTGTTATTTCAGCTTGTATATTAGCAAAAGCTAATTCAGTCTGAGCTTCAAGGTCAACATGTTCTTGGTCCTGTAGAGCTTTCAAATTTTCCTCTAAATGAGCAATGCATTCCGTGCAATGCTCGATGCATTGGGCGTCACCCAAACACCTAATGGTATTCATGTAATTCATCAAGAAAGGTATGAAATCTTAGAAAGTACCTTCCCCAGCACTGACGATGCTGATGGTTCACTTCATCACACATTCTAGCTTCTTAATAAACTCTTTAAGCAAATCCAGAATAATCAACGGACTTAGAGAAGCAGCTGAAGAAGGCACTAAGGCATCTGAAACTATGAAGCTCGATGAAAGATCTGTAGATGGTCTTGGTAGAGCTGAGCTTGAAGCACCTGAATATTGCACTTGCCCAAGAGAAAGCGTTAAGGGGAGTTGCTACTCTGGTTGAGGAGTTGTTATTTCTCCAATCTCCTCAATTGCCGATGCCGGGGGTCCTGCATATAAAAATCATTAGAATATAGAAGAAGAACTCATTAAACTTTAAAATGAACAACGCTTATATGCGGAAGAGATAGCGATATGAGCAGACCCTTTACCAGAAGTGATTGTTGGCCTTCTTGTTTTGATGATGTTAAATAAACAATTTACTTCTAATATTGTTTGTCTAGTGTTTATATAATTCTATTTATTATAGACAAACAACATGTTGGAGGATGAATGGAATCAAACATTCACGATCATATTAAATGGAGGTTGGCGTAATTGTGGAGTGAAGCCTATACAATTCAAATTGAAGATCGAAGTTCTAGCTTCATCCGCAAGTGTACCAAGTTGAGCTACATCAAAGATCTATCAAGCTTGGGTATATTTAGTTTAGGTTTTATATTATGTGTGTTAGTACTTTAAGCTCAGTCATATATAGACACATATATTTGGTTTTTATATATATAGTTATATATATACACAAGTTTTGATTTATGGATTTAACAATTATTGTATACATAATTCATTAAGTTTATAAAATTATTTCATAGGGTTTCAAAACATTGTTTATGTCAAAACATCAAATTTCATGTATATCACATTTTCATGTTTTAATACATGAGTTTTCACAAATGGGAAATTCAATTTGAGAAATTATTTTTCTAACATATTCAATTTCATATTTATAAATGTTTTCCAAAGTTTTATCAATTTTGGAATTAATTTGTTATGTTTATTTGAATTTACAAAATCAAGTTTTTAATAAGCTCATGTTCGTGCATGTTTTTGCAAAACTGATGCGTTTTCACAATTAGGAAATGAGATTTGAAAAATTTCTTTGTTACATGTTTATCATCATATATACAAACATTTTCCCAAGTTTTACTAATTTTGGAGTTGTTTTGTTATCTTCAATTGAATTTACATAAACATGTTTTCAGCAGTTTTTTTTAAGAAACTGTATATCTATTTTCAAATAATTATTTCTCTCAATTGAGAAGTGATATTTCAGAAATTCTTTTTCTAACATGTTTATATACATGTTTATAACCTTCCCTCATAATTTCTTGATTTTTAGAGTTGATTTATTACTTTTAATTGATTTTACAAAGTCAGATACGCAAAATTCCAGCATCTGTCAAAATCTGAAAAAGTACGGTCGACCGTGCTACAGTGTGGTCGACAGCCACGGTCGACCGTCAGCAATACAGAGATAGTTTTATTTTTCACGGTCGACCGCCACGGTCGACCGCCGAAGTTACCGTTGCATAGTAACGGTAACTTACTGATTTTGTTTTTTTAGTGGGTTTTTGGGGTTTTTTGGGTTGTTTTCTTCTTCCCTATATATACTCCTTTTCCATAACTATTTTCTACTACCAAGAGATATTTTAAAAGAGTTTAACAAGGGTTTAAGCTTGTTTTGTGTTTGTTTAAAATAGTGTTTAAGTGTTTGTTTATGAAGAGAATTTCACAAGAGTTTGAGGAGATCATCAATCTTGTTTCAGCTTCAATCTACATCCCTCCACTCTTGTTTTAGAGAAGTTTTCTTAAACTCTTTATCTAGCTTATTTATACTTAACTTATCATATTTATTTTGCTAGATTAAATTGAGTTTAGAATTGTTTTGATTTATCTCTTTGTTCACACACAACCTATTGAGCTTATTGTATTTATATTCATAGTATAATTTGGGGTTATGGGTTATGACTAAGAGTTGTGCTTAATTGAGTTCTCACCTTGTTTAGAGAATAATCATTTGATTTGTGAGATTTAATTGTGAGATTCACTTTGTATTACACTAGTACACCAAGAGGAGTGTGTGGTGAGAGACGGGGTTGCTTCCAAGAGGAGTGGCATCAGTTGACGAACCTAGGGAGAGGTTGTATCCGAGCACTTGAGGAAGGACACTGAGAAACCAATACTTAGAGCGTGTGGAGTGTAGTTACATTGTGAGATTGTGATCGTTGATCGGTGAGCATTGAAAACCGATATTATATGGTGTAAACGTTATTCGGGCCAGCGTAGAAAACCCGATTATGATAGTGGATTTCTCCCCGGGAGTGGGGAGCGGAGACGTAGGACGGAAGGTCCGAACTCCATGATCATATTGTGTGTTTGTATTGTTAATATTGCCCTATCACAATTGTACCTTTAGTTTAGATTGTTTACCCTTGTGTTAATTTATATATCCTTGCATATATTTCATCATATACCTCTTTGTTAGGATATATCTCTTTGGTCATATTGTATATTCTTGCTCATAACTTATTGTATATCTAGCTTGTAAGAATAATTTATTAATAAGTTTTAATTGACAAAAAATCTGATTAGATTAGCATAAGACCCTAATCACCCCTCCTCTAGGGTCTAGCAGTGATTGTCGTAGGTTCATTAGCACCAACGTTGTCATCCAGAAAAGATATTCTGCATGAGGAGTTTTTGTCGTCCTATGCCGCAGAAGGTTGAGGCGAGCCTACGGCGATCATCGACTTGGGAGCTAACCCTGTTATCGGACTAGGCCTCATAGTTCCCATCATTGGCATTAGTATTGAAGAAGGAGGAGATTGATGATCTTTAAGATCACCAAGTCCACCACCATAGCCTCTAACTCTGTGAGCCCAACTTCCTCAACATGGGTGGATTTAAGCATGGCTTCCTCCTATATTGCCTCTATGATTTGAGGAATGGCACTTGAAGCCTGGCCCGAAGCCGTCATATCAAAAATTTCCATCACCTGTTCATGATGAATGGATTATGCATTCCTGACAATCGATTCATCCTCTTCTTCCTTCGAATGATAAGAAGAGGTCGCGCTTGCTAAAGCTGGATTGGTCCTCTCTAATGAGAAATTCCCGCAACAGACGACTCCTCTTCCTCCCCCTCTATATGCACCACAGGGGCAGACTTGAAAGCGTGCTATAATAATTTAGCCCCTTGTTGAGCCCTAGAAGTTGGGGACTCGACTGATAATTGTTGATGATTCTGTTTTCCAAGAAGACTTGTGTCTCCTTTAGGAAGAACTCACTTCCCTGCTGCCCTCTCTTCCCTAGCCTCCTCTACTGTTACTCCCTCATCCCTGGTCACTGCTTGTTCACAAGATAAATATTCGTCAATCCCTTTTAGACAAGTCATCTTGGAGCCTCACTTTGATTCAAACATCTTTCTGATCTCCCTCAAATAAAAAGTATATATTTTGTACTCGGGAATTTGAAATACGGTGTGATACAAGTTACAAAAACCTAAAGCAGGGTATGTGTTGGGCATCTTGTGAGTCAATTTGAATATTGCTCTGGTACAACCTTCCACTAAATAATACCAAGCCCTCCCTCCTTCATATAGGTTGCCGATAAGTGTGAGCCGTGGGTTAGGATTCTCGATGTATAATTGGTTGTTTCCGAACTGCCGGGAGAATCGGAAAGGTTGATAAGGCTCAATAAAGCATTTCCCTCTCTACTGGAAGACAAGATAGCCTGGCCGAATAATTAGGATTTAGCAAAAGATACCTTAATTCAAATTTGTAAATGCATTGGGGCCTTTCACATCCTGATATGCTTCTCTATATCGACCGCCATTAAAATCGGGGAAGCAACAAAAAACATGGTAATTAATGTCCTCGATAAGATCTTCCGAACAAGAACCATGTACCAACCTTCTACCTTTGTAGTTTCAAGCCACTGGACAAAAGGAATAAAAGATCCCCTATATAAAAGAACTATCGACATCAGTGAGGGGCGATGCAAGACGAACCAAGACACCAGATAGATATAAGGCATTGGTACGTGTAGATTGGGAGTCTTCCACTTCTTCGTCTTGCCCGAGCTCATCACTTTTATAGCAAGGAACGTGGTGGCCAATTCTCACAAACCACTCTGTAGATAACACACCATTGCGGAGAGGAGATTCAACGGTCTCCCATGAGCTAAGAGAACTGCAGGCTATACGACTTCGGCCGTGATGGATTCGATCGGCTTTATAGGCATCACACATTGATTCAGCCATAGCATTAAGAATATGGTAAGCAGGGCCGTATCAGAGATGGGGTGTTAAACATGGTAGTGAAAACTATCAAACTCGATGAACAGGGGAAAAACATCCTCCTTTGCTTCGTTGATGTAGTGAGCGTAGTGAAAACTATCAAACTCGATGAACAGGGGAAAAACATCCTCCTTTGCTTCGTTGATGTAGTGAGCGGTAGCAGCATCAATACGAGCCTTGATGTCATCAAGAGAACTCGCAGCTAGTCGGGTCACTTCAGCATCCTTTTGGTTAAAATTTTGAAATAAGTATTCAGCCGAAGACATTTATTTTACACCTCCCCCATGCAGTGCCGTCAGTTGAGCACAAATATGGTAGTGACATATCACTTCCCGAAAGGTCTCATAAATTACGAGATTTGCTGCTTTTAAAATTGTGAGTTCTTCAATCCCGGGGATGAATTCCGCATACGACAATTCCCCGAATGGTAAACCAGAGACTTCATGCATCTCATATAGTGTGAACCCTAACTCATCGATAGGCGAGAAGAAAGTGCAAGTATCTGGATTATAACGCTCCAGCATGGCGAAAAGGTTCTAGTGGCTCTGCACAATGCCATATCGGGTAGCCAACACTGGAGTCCCAAGGCCAGAGTTAGTAAGTGACACTCTCAGCTCTTCTAATACAAAGTTTACCATGCGAGCCAACCATCCCCCATCTACAAAGTACACCCACCAAGGAGTCCTTAAGTCTTGAGCGGGAAATTCGCCCTTCACCGCAATAAATTTTATAACAAAAATGTTCGCCAGGTTGGCAGCCTCGCCGACTAGATACTCCCTTTTGACCAGGCTAGGTTCTAAAGCCATCAACTGTCGGCTATAACCTACTGGACGAATGCCTTGATGAGTAAGTGTTCCGATGGATACGTCGTCTTGCTCTTTGACGAGATCCCACTCCATATGCCTTAAGATAGAAGCACACTGGAAATAGGTTAGGGGGTACATCCGCTCCATGTTGGGCAGGAAGAAGAAGCGGTCGCCAATTTTCTAAAGCTATTTGTAATTTGCATCGTACATGAGCTCCGTGTTGATATCGAAGGAGTCTCCATACAAGAAGTCTGGTTTCTTCAAAACCCTTCTATCTGCAGTCTCAAACTTAGCATCTTTGATGAGTGCCCTTAGAGTCTCTAGACCTGGCCGGATAATACTTTCTGCCCGTTCCCTATCTTGGTCCTGGAAGACAGGGAGTTCTCAACGCAGACCGAACAACCAAGTTGAGTCTACAACGCCCGCGCCGGCCCCCCGCCCCTCGGTAAGGCCAAAGTGATGGTGGAAGTGGAGAGGCTCGCTGGAGTAGTGCACTGCATAAAAAAAAGACAACAGGTAGTATCTAAAAGGTAGATGAGTTGAAAAAGTCTAAAAGACTTAGTCAAAAACATGAGAGTCACACCCGCATTTCAAAAGCAAAACGCGAGGGTCACCCCCGCATTTCAAAAACAAAATGTGAGGGTCACCCCTATGTTTCTAAGAAAAAAACATGAGGGTCACTCCCACATTTCAAAAGTAAAATACAAGGCTCACATTCGCGTTTCAAAAGCAAAACGCAAGCCTCGCTCGTCGTTTGAAATGCGAGCTTCGTGTTGAAGAAGAAAAACTTGTTGAACAAGTTTTTAGTTCAAAACTCACCACTAATCAGGGGAGTTTTCAGCGATGTTGCGGCTACATGAGCTGTAGCGCCGCCGGTGGCCTCGAACGCTAGCACGCTTGAAGTCATCTCGGTGGCCTTCTTGGATTTGGAAGTTCACTTTTGGGGTGTTATCAATTTTTCTGACGGTGAACAGTAGGAAGATTGCCGAAAATTAAAACGAGAGTTCTCGTTGAGAAAATAAGTTGATGAAAGAGTCGATTTGACCCTTGTTTGACCCTCAGGTATATTTATAAGACAGCTAGGCTTTCAGGATTTGCACGGGATTCTAGGCAAGAATCCCGCCTAAAACGTGATACTCGCGTTCACTTAGTCGGTTCGACTTTGGTGTAAACGTGAGGGTCACCCTCGTGTTCTAAAGGAAAAATGCGAGGGTCACCCTCGTGTTTCTAATTGCATATGTGAGGTTCACCCTTGTGTTTCTAAATGTATACGCGAGGGTCACCCTTGCGTTTCCAATGGCAAACACGAGGGTCATCCCTACGTTTCATAAAAAAACAAGGCTCACCCCTGCGTTTCAAAAACTAATACGTGACACCCTCACACGGGTCTTGCGTGACAAATCTCTGTAACCAAATGCATGGTGTCTTCGAGACGAATGTAGTGAGCAACTCCTTTATAATAAGGAATTAACAGTACACTGCTCCAAGATCAAAATTGAGATCCAAAGTATTTCGAAAATTCGTTCCAGTCAACCATGAACTATCAAAAACTTTGGAGGGGATTCTGTAGGCTGTCAAAAATTATTGCAGATAGCTGATTCTCACAAAATACTAACATTGAAAGTTACAACCTGACGACTTTCGCAAAAATAGACGAGAGTTATAGATTAATGACTCTCGCATTTCAAAGAATGAAATATAAGGATTACAAGCTGACGATCCTTACAAAATTAAAAAAAAAAGATTACAATTGACGATCTCTTCAAGGCCAAACACGGGGCTCACCATCATATTCCAAACTCCAAATGCGAGGTTCACCCTCGCGTTCCTAACTCCAAACGCGGGGCTCACTCCCATGTTTTAAAAGCTAAACGCGAGGGTCCACCGCTGCATATTGAAACTAGAATGCAAAAGTCGCGTTTGACTGTTTCAAATTACTTGAACGGTTACCCACTTAATGGGGCGATTTAGCCCCCATTATGGAGTGAATAAAGGGGTCAGTTACACCCTTTAAACCCTATAAATAACTAGTTTTACAGCTAAAAAAAGGTTAGCTTTTGGTTGGAGCTTTTAGATTATTTGGCTGGGCTTTTTGAACCATCTTTGGTTGAAGATCTTTGAGATCGGCTATTAGAGAGGAAAGCTATTTAGCTTATTTCGGTTAAAAATGATTGAATTTTCTTTCTAAAGTTAACTCACTCGCAGAGTTCTAAACTTATTCAAAGTTCCTAAACTTGCTTTACAAGCTCCCCCAAGACGTTAAGTCAGGAGGAGAAGACAAAGTTCCACAAAGCAAGGTGCTCAGATCGTCAACGGGATACAAGACTCAAGCTCCCATTGCCACTAAGAAGAAACCAATATTAAACAAAAGGAAGGATCTTTGTTGATTCTGTTCTCTTTTGTAAATCGGGAACCGATAAAAAAATTATAATTTCTTTTTCTAAGTCAGTTAGAGAGAACTTACTTTGAGAGATTATATTTATTCTTTTCCTAAGTCAATTAGGGAGATTAATACTAATCTATTTCTTAGTTTTCTTGCAATTTTTCTCACAAACAAACTGTCAGTTCTTATGTGAAGTGGAATTTGCAAATGTAGCTCAGAAAATGGCGTACCTTAGTATCTAGAATAGTGTCTCTATTTATACTGGTAGTATAAGGGGTAGAATTGTTATTATGATCGAGCACAGGGTGGTGGTGAAGAAGCATGAGCTGGTGGCGTAGTCAGCTCTTGCTTTACAGGTGTCGGCTAGCGACTAGAGGAGAGATCACCTCAGCATTAAATGTGAAGCAATCTGAGGCATGGAAATGCCAACGTAGTCCGATGAGTCATGAAGGCTATTAGAGCTAGAGGTATGATAGCACCTGCTAACTATTAAATGTGATACCGACACGTTGTCGGTGGGAGAGGCACGAGACTGAAGTCATTTTCTGGGTTCGTCGAGAAGTAATGCCTTTCGAGCCGTCCTCGTAAGGCGTCGAATAATTGGTCGAGTGGGCTCGTTGTGAATCATCTTCGACAAGAGGGCCGACAAGTTCCACTGTTCGAGTCGACATGTAGGAATGTTGACTTGGCGAGCAGGCTGAGTTGGAATCCTTGTTGGTCTTAGGCTGCTAATTTGATTGGGGCATTACACGCAAAAGTACATCTATCCGTTACTAGCAAAGGGGTTACACTTTGGCGATTGAGAACACCATAACAGTTGGCCCCTTTTGCTTAGAGTCGGTTTTAGCCGGGTTCGAGTGAAATGAGAGTCACTTTGGACGGACTTAGGTGTGCATTAAATAAGGGAACTAAAAAGTCTCATCAGATTAGCATGGCTGATGTCATTGCACGTTCTTTTTTACTACCACAACTCCATTTTTGGCAGATTGCGGGCCATTGGTGGTGAGTGGGTTGCACCTTGATCTTTAGGATGCCACTTTGAATTTTGATAATTAATCTCGATCGTTGGCTAGAATTTGATCCGACGGTCCAGATTCCAGTAGTTGTGGGTCCATCTGCCTATATATAAAGCTAAATCAAAAGGGATGGTGGTTATTGTCTTTTGAAATTCCCTTTAGAGAACTCAAAACCTTTCTCGTTCATCTTTCTCTGTACGATTATTTCTACAATCTTCGATGGCATCTAATCTGATTGATTGACGAGCTCTCCTGGTAGGGCTCCACTCCAAAGTGAACCAGGCACAAATGAAGGTGCTCCACGGGTGGTTCGATATCCCTCGGGAGTATGATTTGATGGCCCCAATAAGGTCGGAGGTTGTTTACGACTATAGGCTGGGTCAGGATCCCCTATACCTGTCTGTGGCTATCTCTGTACCCCTTCCTTCATCAAGTGTTCACAGTGCTAGGGATTTCGCCAGTGCAGATAAAGCCGAATATCATCGCTATCCGAGTGGGGTTCGTGGTGATCTGCCACTGGTTAGGTGTAAAGCCATCCTTGTGGGTCTTGGGCCAGCTAGTGGCTATGAAGGTGAACCAGACTGAACCCTACTATCATTTTCAAATGGGAAGTTCAAGCTCATCACCGGCCTTCCTAACTCCTATAAGGATTGGAAGGAAATTTTTCATCTGGGTTGTGGGGAACGACCTGGAGTTAGGCTACTCTAACTAGCCTGAAATAAGAAGGGAGGCGCTCATGTAGGGTCACTTGCTTGATGCCAAGAGGGATACGCTTGACCAGATCAAGGCGTATGCTAGCTCTCATCGAGTCGACCATTTGCTTGACAACTTGGTTTTGCGGGTTGCCCATGTATCAGTAGTGCCTCCTTATGCCAAGGACTAGGAGAGGGCTTCAACACTAATCTTAGGGATAGTAGAAGTGACGATGGTGCTGACTGTTCATTTGGTTGATCCCCAGGAGGGGCCGTCTGCTAGGCTCGTGAAGCATCTCCGTCGGGACATTCCTCTAATAGAGGACGAGATGGTTGAGGAGGAGCATGCTCCCACACTTATCCATAGACGGAGCAGGCGGCTTCAGAGGGAAGATGAGGAACATGAATCTGTGGTGGTGGCCGAGGTAGGTGAGACTAACGTCATCCATTTGGAAGAGTCGGCCCTGGGAGAACCAGTCAACGTCAACCATTATGACCATCTGGATGAGATATATGAAATATTTTGAGACTAATTATCAAGTTAACATCACACCTCTGATGATAAAATTAACGTTATAACTTATCAACTCTCTCCAAAAATTGTCAAGTTAACATCACACCTCTGATGATAAAATTAACTTATCAACTCTCTCCAAAAGAGTGATAAATCCTCAAAATCTTGTTCAAATCATAAGTACAAGAAATCTTCAAGTTAACGTTATAACTCTGATGGTAAAATCAACTTATCAACTCTCCTCAATAGAGTGATAAGTCAAAAAAACTATTCAAATCACAAATACGAAAAATCGTGCTAAGTTAACCTTACACCTCTGGCACCCTAAACTATTTTTGTTGTCTCAAGTTAAAACATAACATAGATAGAGACATGGAAATAACAAAACATTATCACTTTTTATTCAAAATACCTGAGAGTGATACAAAATTATTGTTTTGTTCTTATCAAAAGAACGATACATGGTTAAGCTTCCAGACCCATCAAGTTAACGGATGCAAGACGAGATTTGATGTTCGAAAGCTTCTTCTCATGAAGTGCGCATGCCATTTTCGCAGCTCGTCTTCTAAGTTCTTCTTCACTTGGCATCGCAACAGCAACCTCCTTCTTGATTTCATCAAGGACTTGTAACTCTTTGCAGTGCTATTCAAAGACTTCTACACTCCGAAGGGAAAGTCCTTTCATAGTGGCTTCCTCTTGAGCAAGTTGGACTTCTCTCTGAGATAAGGCCTCTTGCAGCTGAGTGATGACCTCTCTCGTCTGATTGATGAAGTCTTGAGAAGCCCGCATTGCGGTAACAGAAGTGGCCAAATTTGATTAGACTTGATCGTGCTGCTCTTGCAAATATGAAATGTGTGCCTCCTTCTCTGTTTGGTTTTTCTGAGCAACTTCACGTCGACGTGTTATTTCAGCTTGTATATTAGCAAAAGCTAATTCAGTCTGAGCTTCAAGGTCAACATGTTCTAGGTCCTGTAGAGCTTTCAAATTTTCCTCTAAATGAGCAATGCATTCCGTGCAATGCTCGATGCATTGGGCGTCACCCAAACACCTGATGGTATTCATGTAATTCATCAAGAAAGGTATGAAATCTTAGAAAGTACCTTCCCCAGCACTGACGATGCTGATGGTTCACTTCATCACACATTCTAGCTTCTTAATAAACTCTTTAAGCAAATCCGGAATAATCAACGGACTTAGAGAAGCAGCTGAAGAAGGCACTAAGGCATCTGAAACTATGAAGCTCGATGAAAGATCTGTAGATGGTCTTGGTAGAGCTGAGCTTGAAGCACCTGCATCTTGCACTTGCCCAAGAGAAAGCGTTAAGGGGAGTTGCTACTCTGGTTGAGGAGTTGTTATTTCTCCAATCTCCTCAATTGCCGATGCCGGGGGTCCTGCATATAAAAATCATTAGAATATAGAAGAAGAACTCATTAAACTTTAAAATGAACAACGCTTATATGCGGAAGAGATAGCGATATGAGCAGACCCTTTACCAGAAGTGATTGTTGGCCTTCTTGTTTTGATGATGTTAAATAAACAATTTACTTCTAATATTGTTTGTCTAGTGTTTATATAATTCTATTTATTATAGACAAACAACATGTTGGAGGATGAATGGAATCAAACATTCACGATCATATTAAATGGAGGTTGGCGTAATTGTGGAGTGAAGCCTATACAATTCAAATTGAAGATCGAAGTTCTAGCTTCATCCGCAAGTGTACCAAGTTGAGCTACATCAAAGATCTATCAAGCTTGGGTATATTTAGTTTAGGTTTTATATTATGTGTGTTAGTACGTTAAGCTCAATCATATATACACACATATATTTGGTTTTTATATATATAGTTATATATATACACAAGTTTTGATTTATGGATTTAACAATTATTGTATACATAATTCATTAAGTTTATAAAATTATTTCATAGGGTTTCAAAACATTGTTTATGTCAAAACATCAAATTTCATGTATATCACATTTTCATGTTTTGGACACACTTGTAAAATACATGAGTTTTCACAAATAGGAAACTCAATTTGAGAAATTCTTTTTCTAACATGTTCAATTTCATGTTTATAAATGTTTTCCAAAGTTTTATCAATTTTGGAATTAATTTGTTATGTTTATTTGAATTTACAAAATCAAGTTTTTAATAAGCTCATGTTCGTGCATGTTTTTGCAAAACTGATGCGTTTTCACAATTAGGAAATGAGATTTGAAAATTTTCTTTGTTACATGTTTATCATCATATATACAAACATTTTCCCAAGTTTTACTAATTTTGGAGTTGTTTTGTTATCTTCAATTGAATTTACATAAACATGTTTTCAGCAGTTTTTTTTAAGAAACTGTATATCTATTTTAAAATAATTATTTCTCTCAATTGAGAAGTGATATTTCAGAAATTATTTTTCTAACATGTTTATATACATGTTTATAATCTTCCCTCATAATTTCTTGATTTTTAGAGTTGATTTACTACTTTTAATTGATTTTACAAAGTCAGATACGCAAAATTCCAGCATCTGCCAAAATCTGAAAAAGTACGGTCGACCGTGCTACAGTGTGGTCGACAGCCAGGGTCGACCGTCAGCAATACAGAGACCAGTTTTTTAGTTTTTCTTTTCACGGTCGACCGCCACGGTCGACCGCCGAAGTTACCGTTGCATAGTAACGGTAACTTGCTGATTTTGTTTTTTTAGTGGGTTTTTGGGGTTTTTTGGGTTGTTTTCTTCTTCCCTATATATACTCCTTTTCCATAACTATTTTCTACTACCAAGAGATATTTTAAAAGAGTTTAACAAGGGTTTAAGCTTGTTTTGTGTTTGTTTAAAATTGTGTTTAAGTGTTTGTTTGTGAGGAGAATTTCACAAGAGTTTGAGGAGATCATCAATCTTGTTTCAGCTTCAATCTACATCCCTCCACTCTTGTTTTAGAGAAGTTTTCTTAAACTCTTTATCTAGCTTATTTATACTTAACTTATCATATTTATTTTGCTAGATTAAATTGAGTTTAGACTTGTTTTGATTTATCTCTTTGTTCACAACTTATCATATTTATTTTGCTAGATTAAATTGAGTTTAGAATTGTTTTGATTTATCTCTTTGTTCACACACAACCTATTGAGCTTATTGTATTTATATTCATAGTATAATTTGGGGTTATGGGTTATGACTAAGAGTTGTGTTTAATTGAGTTCTCACCTTGTTTAGAGAACAATCATTTGATTTGTGAGATTTAATTGTGAGATTCACTTTGTATTACACTAGTACACCAAGAGGAGTGTGTGGTGAGAGACGGGGTTGCTTCCAAGAGGAGTGGCATCAGTTGACGAACCTAGGGAGAGGTTGTATTCGAGCACTTGAGGAAGGACACTGAGAAACCAATACTTAGAGCGTGTGGAGTGTAGTTACATTGTGAGATTGTGATCGTTGATCGGTGAGCATTGAAAACCGATATTATATGGTGTAAACGTTATTCGGGTCAGCGTAGAAAACCCGGTTATAATAGTGGATTTCTCCCCGGGAGTGGGGAGCAGAGACGTAGGACGGAAGGTCCGAACTCCATGATCATATTGTGTGTTTGTATTGTTAATATTGCCCTATCACAATTGTACCTTTAGTTTAGATTGTTTACCCTTGTGTTAATTTATATATCCTTGCATATATTTCATCATATACCTCTTTGTTAGGATATATCTCTTTGTTCATATTGTATATTCTTGCTCATAACATATTGTATATCTAGCTTGCAAGAATAATTTATTAATAAGTTTTAATTGACAAAAAATCTGATTAGATTAGCATAAGACCCTAATCACCCCTTGTAGGCATATAAAATTGCTTATAGGTCCCCTAGCATAGCTCGGCACAAACCGACGAACCAACGAGGATAAACTATTACAAGAGTGTACAATGGAATCATTAATGAAGAAAGCAACGAATTTTCCCGCGAACACCCCTCCTCTAGGGTCTAGCAGTGATTGTCGTAGGTTCATTAGCACCAACGTTGTCATCCAGAAAAGATATTCTGCATGAGGAGCTTTTGTCGGCCTGTGCCGCAGAAGGTTGAGGCGAGCCTACGACGATCATCGACTTGGGAGCTAACCCTGTTATCGGACTAGGCCTCATAGTTCCCATCATTGGCATTAGCAATGAAGAAGGAGGAGATTGATGATCTTTAAGATCACCAAGTCCACCACCATAGCCTCTAACTCTGTGAGCCCAGCTTCCTCAACATGGGTGGATTTAAGCATGGCTTCCTCCTATATTGCTTCTGTGATTTGAGGAATGGCACTTGAAGCCTGGCCCGAAGCCGTCATATCAAAAATTTCCATCACCTGTTCATGATGAATGGATTATGCATTCCTGACAATCGATTCATCCTCTTCTTCCTTCGAATGATAAGAAGATGTCGCGCTTGCTAAAGCTGGATTGGTCCTCTCTAATGAAAAATTCCCGCAACAGACGACTCCTCTTCCTCCTCCTCTATATGCACCATAGGGGCAGACTTGAAAGCGTGCTATAATAATTTAGCCCCTTGTTGAGCCTTAGAAGTTGGGGACTCGACTGATAATTGTCGATGATTCTATTTTCCAAGAAGACTTGTGTCTCCTTTAGGAAGAACTCACTTCCCTGCTGCCCTCTCTTCCCTAGCCTCCTCTACTGCTACTCCCTCATCCCTGGTCACTGCTTGTTCACAAGATAAATATTCGTCAATCCCTTTTAGACAAGTCATCTTGGAGCATCACTTTGATTCATACATGTTTCTGATCTCCCTCAAATAAAAAGTATATATTTTGTACTCGGGAATTTGAAATACGGTGTGATACAAGTTACAAAAACCTAAAGCAGGGTATGTGTTGGGCATCTTGTGAGTCAATTTGAATATTGCTCTGGTACAACCTTCCACTAAATAATACCAAGCCCTCCCTCCTTCATATAGGTTGCCGATAAGTGTGAGCCGTGGGTTAGGATTCTCGATGTATAATTGGTTGTTTCCGAACTGTCGGGAGAATCGGAAAGGTTGATAAGGCTCAATAAAGCATTTCCCTCTCTACTGGAAGACAAGATAGCCTGGCCGAATAATTAGGATTTAGCAAAAGATACCTTAATTCAAATTTGTAAATGCATTGGGGCCTTTCACATCCTGATATGCTTCTCTATATCGACCGCCATTAAAATCGGGGAAGCAACAAAAAACATGGTAATTAATGTCCTCGATAAGATCTTCCGAACAAGAACCATGTACCAACCTTCTACCTTTGTAGTTTCAAGCCACTGGACAAAAGGAATAAAAGCTCCCCTATATAAAAGAACTGTCGACATCAGCGAGGGGCGATGCAAGACGAACCAAGACACCAGATAGATATAAGGCATTGGTACGTGTAGATTGGGAGTCTTCCACTTCTTCGTCTTGCCCGAGCTCATCACTTTTATAGCAAGGAACGTGGTGGCCAATTCTCACAAACCACTCTGTAGATAACACACCATTGCGGAGAGGAGATTCAACGGTCTCCCATGAGCTAAGAGAACTGCAGGCTATACGACTTCGGCCGTGATGGATTCGATCGGCTTTATAGGCATCACACATTGATTCAGCCATAGCATTAAGAATATGGTAAGCAGGGCCGTATCAGAGATGGGGTGTTAAACATGGTAGTGAAAACTATCAAACTCGATGAACAGGGGAAAAACATCCTCCTTTGCTTCGTTGATGTAGTGAGCGTAGTGAAAACTATCAAACTCGATGAACAGGGGAAAAACATCCTCCTTTGCTTCGTTGATGTAGTGAGCTGTAGCAGCATCAATACGAACCTTGATGTCATCAAGAGAACTCGCAGCTAGTCGGGTCACTTCAGCATCCTTTTGGTTAAAATTTTGAAATAAGTATTCAGCCGAAGACATTTATTTTACACCTCCCCCATGCAGTGCCGTCAGTTGAGCACAAATATGGTAGTGACATATCACTTCCCGAAAGGTCTCATAAATTACGAGATTTGCTGCTTTTAAAATTGTGAGTTCTTCAATCCCGGGGATGAATTCCGCATACGACAATTCCCCGAATGGTAAACCAGAGACTTCATGCATCTCATATAGTGTGAACCCTAACTCATCGATAGGCGAGAAGAAAGTGCAAGTATCTGGATTATAACGCTCCAGCATGGCGAAAAGGTTCTAGTGGCTCTGCACAATGCCATATCGGGTAGCCAACACTGGAGTCCCAAGGCCAGAGTTAGTAAGTGACACTCCCAGCTCTTCTAATACAAAGTTCATCATGCGAGCCAACCATCCCCCATCTACAAAGTACACCCACCAAGGAGTCCTTAAGTCTTGAGCGGGAAATTCGCCCTTCACCGCAATAAATTTTATAACAAAAACATTCGCCAGGTTGGCAGCCTCGCCGACTAGATACTCCCTTTTGACCAGGCTAGGTTCTAAAGCCATCAACTGTTGGCTATAACCTACTGGACGAATGCCTTGATGAGTAAGTGTTCCGATGGATACGTCGTCTTGCTCTTTGACGAGATCCCACTCCATATGCCTTAGGATAGAAGCACACTGGAAATAGGTTAGGGGGTACATCCGCTCCATGTTGGGCAGGAAGAAGAAGCGGTCGCCAATTTTCTAAAGCTATTTGTAATTCGCATCGTACATGAGCTCCGTGTTGATATCGAAGGAGTCTCCATACAAGAAGTCTGGTTTCTTCAAAACCCTTCTATCTGCAGTCTCAAACTTAGCATCTTTGATGAGTGCCCTTAGAGTCTCTAGACCTGGCCGGATAATACTTTCTGCCCGTTCCCTATCTTGGTCCTGGAAGACAGGGAGTTCTCAACGCAGACCGAACAACAAGT
>NC_033800.1:109828943-109845807 GCF_001876935.1 Asparagus officinalis
GTAGCCAAAGTGATGGTGGAAGTGGAGAGGCTCGCTGGAGTAGTGCACTGCATAAAAAAAAAGACAACAGGTAGTATCTAAAAGGTAGATGAGTTGAAAAAGTCTAAAAGACTTAGTCATAAACATGAGAGTCACACCCGCATTTCAAAAGCAAAACGCGAGGGTCACCCCCGCATTTCAAAAACAAAACGTGAGGGTCACCCCTATGTTTCTAAGAAAAAAACATGAGGGTCACTCCCACGTTTCAAAAGTAAAATACAAGGCTCACATTCGCATTTCAAAAGCAAAACGCAAGCCTCGCTCGTCGTTTGAAATGCGAGCTTCGTGTTGAAGAAGAAAAACTTGTTGAACAAGTTTTTAGTTCAAAACTCACCACTAATCAGGGGAGTTTTCAGCGATGTTGCGGCTACATGAGCTGTAGCGCCACCGGTGGCCTCGAACGCTAGCACGCTTGAAGTCATCTCGGCGGCCTTCTTGGATTTGGAAGCTCGCTTTTGGGGTGTAATCAATTTTTCTGACGGTGAACAGTAGGAAGATTGCCGAAAATTAAAACAAGAGTTCTCGTTGAGAAAATAAGTTGATGAAAGAGTCGATTTGACCCTTGTTTGACCCTCGGGTCTATTTATAAGACAGCTAGGCTTTCAGGATTTGCACAGGATTCTAGGCAAGAATCCCGCCTAAAACATGATACTCGCGTTCACTTAGTCGGTTCGACTTTAGTGTAAACGTGAGGGTCACCCTCGTGTTCTAAAGGAAAAATGCGAGGGTCACCCTCGTGTTTCTAATTGCATATGTGAGGTTCACCCTTGTGTTTCTAAATGTATACGCGAGGGTCACCCTTGCGTTTCCAATGGCAAACACGAGGGTCATCCCTACGTTTCATAAAAAAACAAGGCTCACCCCTGCGTTTCAAAAACTAATACGTGACACCCTCACACGGGTCTTGCGTGACAAATCTCTGTAACCAAATGCATGGTGTCTTCGAGACGAATGTAGTGAGCAACTCCTTTATAATAAGGAATCAACAGTACACTGCTCCAAGATCAAAATTGAGATCCAAAGTATTTCGAAAATTCGTTCCAGTCAACCATGAACTATCAAAAACTTTGGAGGGGATTCTGTAGGCTGTCAAAAATTATTGCAGATAGCTGATTCTCACAAAATACTAACATTGAAAGTTACAACCTGACGACTTTCACAAAAATAGACGAGAGTTATAAATTAATGACTCTCGCATTTCAAAGAATGAAATATAAGGATTACAAGCTGACGATCCTTACAAAATTAAAAAAAAAAGATTACAATTGACGATCTCTTCAAGGCCAAACACGGGGCTCACCATCGCATTCCAAACTCTAAATGCGAGGTTCACCCTCGCGTTCCTAACTCCAAACGCGGGGTTCACTCCCGTGTTTTAAAAGCTAAACGCGAGGGTCCACCGCTGCATATTGAAACTAGAATGCAAAAGTCGCGTTTGACTGTTTCAAATTACTTGAATGGTTACCCACTTAATGGGGCGATTTAGCCCCCATTATGGAGTGAATAAAGGGGTCAGGTACACCCTTTAAACCCTATAAATAACTAGTTTTACAGCTAAAAAAAGGTTAGCTTTTGGTTGGAGCTTTTAGATTATTTGGCTGGGCTTTTTGAACCATCTTTGGTTGAAGATCTTTGAGATCGGCTATTAGAGAGGAAAGCTATTTAGCTTATTTCGGTTAAAAATGATTGAATTTTCTTTCTAAAGTTAACTCACTCGCAGAGTTCTAAACTTATTCAAAGTTCCGTTAAAAATGATTGAATTTTCTTTCTAAAGTTAACTCACTCGCAGAGTTCTAAACTTATTCAAAGTTCCCAAACTTGCTTTACAAGCTCTCCCAAGACGTTAAGTCAGGAGGAGAAGACAAAGTTCCACAAAGCAAGGTGCTCAGATCGTCAACGGGATACAAGACTCAAGCTCCCATCGCCACTAAGAAGAAACCAATATTAAACAAAAGGAAGGATCTTTGTTGATTCTGTTCTCTTTTGTAAATCGGGAACCGATAAAAAAATTATAATTTCTTTTTCTAAGTCAGTTAGAGAGAACTTACTTTGAGAGATTATATTTATTCTTTTCCTAAGTCAATTAGGGAGATTAATACTAATCTATTTCTTAGTTTTCTTGCAATTTTTCTCACAAACAAACTGTCAGTTCTTATGTGTAGTGGAATTTGCAAATGTAGCTCAGAAAATGGCGTACCTTAGTATCTAGAATAGTGTCTCTATTTATACTGGTAGTATAAGGGGTAGAATTGTTATTATGATCGAGCACAGGGTGGTGGTGAAGAAGCATGAGCTGGTGGCGTAGTCAGCTCTTGCTTTACAGGTGTCGGCTAGCGACTAGAGGAGAGATCACCTCAGTATTAAATGTGAAGCAATCTGAGGCATGGAAATGCCAACGTAGTCCGATGAGTCATGAAGGCTATTAGAGCTAGAGGTATGATAGCACCTGCTAACTATTAAATGTGATACCGACACGTTATCAGTGGGAGAGGCACGAGACTGAAGTCATTTTCTGGGTTCGTCGAGAAGTAATGCCTTTCGAGCCGTCCTCGTAAGGCGTCGAATAATTGGTCGAGTGGGCTCGTTGTGAATCATCTTCGACAAGAGGGCCGACAAGTTCCACCGTTCGAGTCGACATGTAGGAATGTTGACTTGGCGAGCAGGCTGAGTTGGAATCCTTGTTGGTCTTAGGCTGCTAATTTGATTGGGGCATTACACGCAAAAGTACATCTATCCGTTACTAGCAAAGGGGTTACACTTTGGCGATTGAGAACACCATAACAGTTGGCCCCTTTTGCTTAGAGTCGGTTTTAGCCGGGTTCGAGTGAAATGAGAGTCACTTTGGACGGACTTAGGTGTGCATTAAATAAGGGAACTAAAAAGTCTCATCAGATTAGCATGGCTGATGTCATTGCACGTTCTTTTTTACTACCACAACTCCATTTTTGGCAGATTGCGGGCCATTGGTGGTGAGTGGGTTGCACCTTGATCTTTAGGATGCCACTTTGAATTTTGATAATTAATCTCGATCGTTGGCTAGAATTTGATCCGACGGTCCAGATTCCAGTAGTTGTGGGTCCATCTGCCTATATATAAAGCTAAATCAAAAGGGATGGTGGTTATTGTCTTTTGAAATTCCCTTTAGAGAACTCAAAACCTTTCTCGTTCATCTTTCTCTGTACGATTATTTCTACAATCTTCGATGGCATCTAATCTGATTGATTGACGAGCTCTCCTGGTAGGGCTCCACTCCAAAGTGAACCAGGCACAAATGAAGGTGCTCCACGGGTGGTTCGATATCCCTCGGGAGTATGATTTGATGGCCCCAATAAGGTCGGAGGTTGTTTACGACTATAGGCTGGGTCAGGATCCCCTATACCTGTCTGTGGCTATCTCTGTACCCCTTCCTTCATCAAGTGTTCACAGTGCTAGGGATTTCGCCAGTGCAGATAAAGCCGAATATCATCGCTATCCGAGTGGGGTTCGTGGTGATCTGCCACTGGTTAGGTGTAAAGCCATCCTTGTGGGTCTTGGGCCAGCTAGTGGCTATGAAGGTGAACCAGACTGAACCCTACTATCATTTTCAAATGGGAAGTTCAAGCTCATCACCGGCCTTCCTAACTCCTATAAGGATTGGAAGGAAATTTTTCATCTGGGTTGTGGGGAACGACCTGGAGTTAGGCTACTCTAACTAGCCTGAAATAAGAAGGGAGGCGCTCATGTAGGGTCACTTGCTTGATGCCAAGAGGGATACGCTTGACCAGATCAAGGCGTATGCTAGCTCTCATCGAGTCGACCATTTGCTTGACAACTTGGTTTTGCGGGTTGCCCATGTATCAGTAGTGCCTCCTTATGCCAAGGACTAGGAGAGGGCTTCAACACTAATCTTAGGGATAGTAGAAGTGACGATGGTGCTGACTGTTCATTTGGTTGATCCCCAGGAGGGGCCGTCTGCTAGGCTCGTGAAGCATCTCCGTCGGGACATTCCTCTAATAGAGGACGAGATGGTTGAGGAGGAGCATGCTCCCACACTTATCCATAGACGGAGCAGGCGGCTTCAGAGGGAAGATGAGGAACATGAATCTGTGGTGGTGGCCGAGGTAGGTGAGACTAACGTCATCCATTTGGAAGAGTCGGCCCTGGGAGAACCAGTCAACGTCAACCATTATGACCATCTGGATGAGATATATGAAATATTTTGAGACTCATTCTTTATCTATAAACTCTAATGGTTAACATATGGGATTTCTATTGTTAACCACACACTAAGCATGTGTTAGTGTGTTCTACATACTATGTGTGTGTATGTGTTGTGAGTGATCAATGCTTGTACAATAAATCTAAGTAAAGAAAATGTAAAAATTACATTATGACGTTTATGCAGTTCTTCTTCTTTACTTCTTGTTGCCTTGAACTCATCCTGCACTTTGTTCACATATCTTGATCATATTTGATGCTGATATCTGCATTAATATGTTAGTGCATAATAATACACATAGTATATAAACTTTTATCATCAAAACTATATATTAAGGTCAATATATCTAACATCCATGTCATTCTCTCATTCAGGGTCTTGTTTTCCCTTAGATTTTTGAAGAATGGAAGGATCCTCTCGACTGATTTGGAGAGGAAGCAACCCAATGTCGCTATCTTTCCATTCAGCTTCTGGATATCCTTCAAGGTGCGCAGCTCGAGCAATCGGTCTATAGCGGCCATCTTCTCGGGATTGATCTCTATGCCTCTCTGGGTGATCATGAACCCAAGGAACTTTCCCGATTTCACCCTAAAGGCACACTTGGTGGGATTGAACTTCATTCGGTAGTATCGGAGGATGGAGAAGGTCTCGTCTAGTTTGATATGTGGGCCGATGCCTGCTTCGACTTCACCAACAAGTCATCCACATAAGCTTCCAAATTACGGCCAATCTGGTGCTTGAATACCTTGTTGACAAGTCTCTGATAAGTGGCTCCGACGTTCTTCAATCTAAATAGCATCATCTTATAATAGTATGTCCCCAAGTTAGTGATGAAGGAGGTCTTCTCCTGATCATGCTCTGCCATGAAGATCTAGTTGTAGCTGGAGAAGGCGTCCATAAAGCTGAGCACCTCATATCTAACACTCTCATCGACTAGTTGATCGATTCGAGGCAGGGGATGACTATCCTTGGGATAATCTTTGTTAAGGTTGGTGAAGTCCATGCACATCCTCCATTTGTTCAGCGCCTTCTTCACCAATACAACATTAGCTAGCCATTCCGGATATTAGACTTATTGGATGAAACCAGCTCTAAGAAGTCAGTCGACTTCGTCCGTCGCTGCCTTATGGCACTCCGGGCTGAGATGTCTCTTCTTTTGTCACACAGGATTAGTGTGCCTATAGATAGCGAGCTCGTGGCTTATCACTTCGGGGGGAACCCTCAGCATATCTTCGGGTCCCCAGGCGAACAAATCAGCATTTGCCTGCAAGAACTCTGTCAATACTCCTCGCAAGGGCTCGGCTAGGTTAGACCTAATCTTGACCGTCTTTTGTCCTGCTCGGGCGATTGGTATCTCCTGAAGTTCTTCCGCTGGTGTTGACCTCTGCTACTCCGTTGTTTTCTCCAACTAGAGGTAGCTTTCTCAATAGGTAAGGCGTCTTGTGCGCCCTTATCCTTTGTCAGGAGAAGGTAGCAAGACCTGGCTTCTCGTTGGTTACTACTGGTGACTCCGACTTTATTAGGAGTCGAGAACTTTATCATCTAGTGATAAGTTGAAGGGACGGACCGTACAAGATGAAGGGCGGTTCACCCAAAATGACATTGTGGGCTGACTTGAGGTTCGTCACCAGTAACTAGACTTGGACGGTGGTTTTCCTAGGGTACTCTTCAATGATTAGGGGGTGAGTGATCATCCCTTCTAACAAAAGAGAGTCACTGGTGAAGCCGATGAGGGGGGCTCTACAGGGGAGTAGGCAAGCAAGATTTGCCGATGCCTATCTGGTTGAAGGCGTTGATATACAAGATGTCTAACAAGCTCCCTATGTCGACCATGATTCCCTTCACCTAGTAACCATCAATCCCTGCTTTTATGACGATAGGGTCATTATGAGGCATCTAAACACCTTGGAGGTCAGTGTCCCTAAAATATATGGGCTCCTCCACCTTTGTCCTCTTATTACCTTGGTCGACTCACAACGCCCTCTTAGCATATCTCTTCTGGGTATTGTTGGACAACCCTCCAGCGGTAGGACCGCCGCTGATCATGTTGATGACCCTCTTATGGCTGGGCTCTGGGGTTAGGTATCTTGGCATGGTCGAGGACGAGGCGACCGTGAGCGGGATCTCCTATCTGCTTTCACTGGGATAGCTTCCTTACGGCCTCTTTGAGAGACGAGATTCTTCAAGTACCCTCCTCGATCATATCTTCAATGTCCCTCTTGAGGATACGACAGTCATTTGTGAGGTGGTCGTGATCCTTCTGATAGTAGCAAAACTGCTTGGTGTTTTAGTTCTGTGGATTCGACCTTATCTGAGGAGCAGGCTCCTTGAGGTGTTGAAGACTATGAGAGCAGACTTCGGTGCTGGGTCCCTCTATTGATCCCTCATGTTGGACCAATTAGAGTGGGAGTCAACTCTCAAAGGGTCTTTTAGTCACTCTTGCCTTGTAGGAGGGCCTCTAGCCAACTCTGGTGTCGGCGCCACCGCCCGTGCTACCACTGGTGCTGCCGGTGCAAGTGGCACTGCTGGTACTGCTGATGCGTGGCTGTGAAAGTCTCTGCAAGCCTAGCTGCTGCCTTATAAGCTCAGGCATCCTTCATGTCCATGTACCTATGAGCTTTAGCAATCAACTATTCATAATTGGCGACTAGCTTCTTAGCAAGCGAGTTGGTCAACTCGTTGCTTTACAAGCCGGCCACAAGAGCAGACATAGCAACCGCACTTCCCAATCCAAAAGGAATTTTTAAAAATATAATATATATTCTTCATGTATCTAAGCGAAACTGAGCCAACCAGACTGGTAAACTCCTAAAAATCGAACAGGTTTGATGGAATATATTTATGTAAATAAATGTAAATATAACAATAGTCTTTTATTAGGTGTATAATTGCCCAACTGTTGTCGTGATTATTTCCTAGAATCAAACTTGTAGCAATTGTATATTATGCTAACTTGGTTAATGTAATCAATCAAGGGAATCATTCTTCTTTCATGGTATCAAAGCAACTCAGGTTTAAATCCCATCGGCAACGAATTAATTGCCGATTTTCTAAAAATTGACACCGCTACGTAAGTTCAGATTTCGACCCATAAAAAAGGGCGCTCGACCCGCGGGGACATGTTAGAATTAAAATAAAATCATAATCCTTAATCCTCACCATAACTTTAAAGTTTTGGTGTAATTGTTAAAGGAACTAAATTTAAGATGACACATTGAGATGGATATTCACTTTGTTCGCGAAAAAGTTGCTCGTGGACAAGTACGTGTCTCACATGTCCCGTCGCACTATCAAATCGCAGACATCTTTACGAAAGGTCTTCCATTGGTTCTTTTTGAAGATTTCCGGGACAATCTCAGCGTACGACCACCTCCCGCTTCAACTGCGGGGGTGTGATAGAATATATTAATGTAAATATAGCAATAGTCTTTTATTCGGTGTATAATTCCTAACTGTTGCCGTGATTATTTCCTAGAATCAAGCTTGTAGCAATTGTATATTATGTTAACTTGGTTAACGTAATCAATCAAGGGAATCATTCTTCTTTCAAGGTTTACGGATTTTTAAAAGTATGGACGTGGTTCTTTATTTTAGCAGATATTTAGCAATAAAGTTAGAGTAACTTTTGATTAGGATACAAGTACGGTTTCGACTCAAATTTCATCAAATATTTTCCTCATTCATAATGAGTCTTTCTTTTAAAATAGTTATTGGCGCTTTCTATTTTTAAATAAAGTTTATCACATTAGGAGTCTATTATGTTTCTATTTAAGCATAGGATCATATATCATAGAGGTAATTACCTTTTTATTAATAATATTTTCTTCTTTCATAATTCTTTATGGATTCGAAGGTTATTTTCTTCATTAATTTGAAGAGTCTCTCTGTGGATTCCAAGATTCGCTATCGCCTTACGCTAAGAATGTGATAGCAATACTACAAGAGTTAAACTATTTTTGTGCGACTACACATAAAAAAGTGGGACTCTTTGTTGTGTATTGTAAATTTAAGGAAAATTATCATTTTCTAAGGACTAAATGTTTTTGTGTCTAGAACTATAAAAACAATATAATTTCTAAGGACTAAATAGTTTAGCATCGTACAAGAGCTTAATGATAAGGTAAGCACCTTTTACCTCACTTTGCTTCTTGATGGGAAATTAGGAGATTGGCATTAGGAGTTGGAAGCTTCTATGGGCTCTCTACACCTAACCTTGTGGAAAAGTGAAAGGTAGGTGAGTGTTGGAAAGGGACCCCTTTTCGGCCTTGGATCTTTCCTTTCGGATCCAATCGGATTGTTTGTTTTCTCTATCACCAAGGGCCATGTCTCCTCATTCTCATCCATTCACCTCCTCCATTTATCCAAGAGTTTTCTTCTTCAAATCTTTTAAACTAAATTAATTATTGTTTGGTGGTTGTCCCGCCGTAAAATAGATATTTTGTTCTCAGAAATATTTTCAAAATCCTTTCTCCATAAAAGTATTTCCTAGTTTGTTCTCAGAAAAAAAAATAAAGAACAATAAAAAATCCTAGTTACCTCACATGATTAATGATTGGAGTTTCTTGCAAGTAAAATACATAACTAATTAATTAAATTGACCGAGTAAAGAGAGTAAAAATCAATTACGCAGTCCAAAAGGAATCCTGAGGCCGGGGGAGAAAAAGGAAAAATAACTAATTAAATTGACCTAATTGTTTGAATTTCAAGGAGGATAACTTTAACACTAACCAGACTTTTGCCTTTATTAATTTCAGTTATCCTTACTTCTTTCTCTTAATTGCTCAAGTCGGCAAGTAACAACTTTGAATTATATTATATGAACTTTGAAGCAGATACAGAAGAAATTGAAAACTGATGTTTGTTCCCTGCATTCTTTCGACCTAACCCGGCCTGTTTTCATTTTTTTTCATTATATTGTGTGATGATGTAATCGAAATTTAACCAAAAACACTCATGTAGTTAATTAACTTCATTGATCACTGATTATTATAGCTGATAGGTCCAATCTGGGTTGAAATAATAAAAACAGTGGCTTACTAATAAGAATGTTTGCTTTAGTGACGCACTACTTTGCTAATTGTGGATGTTTCTCGTGAGTAACCTAATTGATAAATAGACCTTTTGATTTATCGAAGTTAGTTTAAATTTTCAAGAAATCTGGCTTACTACAAATTTTTTCCCCCACACAAAGGAGCATAGCTAGAATTTTATCTCAGCGGTCTCTCATAGAACTCATCATGGTTATATTTGAAATATAAATTAGTAATTTTAGAAGTTTATCCCTCTTAGTGGTGCCGTTCCCCTTATTCTAGTGGTGTCGCAAATAGTAAATACAAGTAAAAATAAATAAAAATACTTATAAAATAGGCAATCTAGTGATGTCTTGTGACACCACTGGACACTATGTAGCTTCGCCAGTACCTACGCCTAGACTATTCCTTTTCCTCTTTTACCTTGTCAAAAAGTGCAATTATCCATGCTTTTACATGACTATATTATGCATCTTTGCTTTATATGCTTAAAATCACTCGAACCTATGAAAACGGAAATTTGATTGGTTTACGATTGTAGATATAAAAAAAAGGGAAAAATACTTCTAACCCCCAAAACCAAAGAAAACGTGCTCCCCCCTCCCCCTTCCAGACTTTTTTAACGGCTGCTTTGCCCCCAAAATACGCCGTGATTTTCTTCCATCCCCCAAAACGAATCCCCAGACGAAACGCCGTTTAAACCCCTCACGAAATACCCAAAATACCCCTCGATTTAAACTACCCCATTATGAGTTACCTCGTTGTTCGTACCCTATCATCTCTCTTCTGTCCAAGCGAACCAACTCCTGAAACCCATTTAAAAAACCCTAGCCCTAAATCAACTGACTCCAAAGCGTACACCGAATCAAAGCAATGGGATTAAAAATGGCCAGCGATTCAAACCCCAAAGCAAGCCTCCATGCCACCCACAGTTTGAAATCTCAAAAAGATCCCAGACAACAGCAGTTTGTACTAAATTTGATGTTAAAGTTGTGATTACTAATGTTCTAGAGGACATCGCAACCAGCCATTCTCAACCTAGAAGTCCACCTTAAAATTTAAGTCTAGGCCCCCGCCCAGATCTAGAGGGTAGCACCGGCACCACCGCCGCGTCCAACGATGTCACTAGAGTGCTCCTTGATTTACAGAGAGGAGAAAAAGAGAAGCTCGTGGCAGCAAAAAAAAGTAATTTTTACCGCAAATTTTATGTTGTTAAGGTTATAGTTTAATTGATAATGCTCCTAGTCTGTTGTGAAGGTCCAAAATTATGGGTGTCTGTTAGTTGTTGAGGCCACCGCCGCGTCCAACGATGTTACTAGAGTGCTCCTTGATCTACAGAGAGGAGAAAAAGAGAAGCTCGTGGCAGTAAAAAAAAGTAATTTTTACCGTAAATTTTATATTGTTAAGGTTATAATTTAATTGATAATGCACCTAGTCTGTTGTGAAGGTCCAAAATTATGGGTGTCTGTTAGTTGTTGAGGTTACTGTTAACCTGCAAGGTTCATGCTTTTATTGTTGAGGTTGTTGTTTGGTTGTTGAGGTTAGGCTTTGGTTATCAATGTTACGGGGTTGTTGTTTATGTCTTGTGCTTTTGTTATGTAGAAAAAGGGTAAAACCAACTATTACGTTGCGACCCGCCGCCATCTTCAGTGCCTATCATGAGTTCATGCGGAATTTGGTGCAGCGTATGGAGCCATGGCACTTTACAACCTATGCAGATAGTGTATTCAGACACTATGTTTATATTGGCCTACCTGGTGTCGATCTTCCCACCTTTGACCATATTTTGAGTCAGTGGGACGAGAAAAGAAAGAAATTCGTCTTCACCGATAGGAATGCTGGGAAGAGATCGCCTGCTCATTCAACTTTGAGTGGGTAATGGAACATACATGGTTCTCCAATGAGGGGGATCTTGTTGACCACAACTGGGATAGGAAAAATAGAATTTGGTCCAAGTTTTTTAACAAACCTGAGGCCAAGGGTGATAGTAATATAAATCCCCCAAAGGAGGCTCCACTAGACGTAATGTGGAGCAACTACTCCTGATGCTGGTACTATCGACTGATCACCGAGATGTGAAGGACTTTGTCCTGCTACAGATCCTCTATTAGCTGAGCATGATTTGGTTTCCAAGCAGAGTTCCAAGCGTTCCTATGTATTTATTCAAGTACGTCGACAGCATCGAACATGCTAATAACACTGCTTGGGGGACCTATATATTCAGTGAGACATCTGACGCGATAGAGAGGACACTGAAGGGTCCTGAGCCAAGAAAGACAGCTTTATATTTGCAAGGGTGTACCCTGCTAGTTTTTGTAAGTAATCATGTCTTTTATTACTGATTGTGAAGGTTAGGGTTTAGTTGTTAATGTTATAGTTTGGTTGGCAAGGTTATGTGTTTAGTTGTTAATGTTACGGTTTGGTTATTAAGGTTACGTTTTTATTGTTAGGGTTACTTATTAAGGATAAAGGTGTTTGTTAAGTTTCTATTTCTCTAATGTGCAGTTGTGGTACTATGAACTTACTGGTATCAAGAAGCCAATAGTTAGATGAACGACGAGGCCTCCCCTCACAAATTGGGTAAGACTGGGAGAAGTGTTGGTTCTTTGAGATTTGCCACTTTTGTAGCTAAAGCAAGCAAAGCTAAGATAAACCTTCTATAGCAACATGACCAATCTCAAAGAATCGAGGGAGGTTTGTAGGGGAAGGAGCAAGGGAAGGAGAAAGAGAAGATGAAAGAGAGAGAAAGAGAGAGAGAGAGAGAGAGAGAGAGAGAGAGAGAGAGAAGAAGAAGAAGAAGAAGAAGAAGAGGATTAAGGAACCGACTGCAGTAAACGCCGGCAAGGCGCGTGGCCCAAGACACCGTCTCCACAAGAAGAATAGGGGAGAAGAAGATGACATCCTAATTGAAGCAGTTGTAAGAATTTACTAGTTATGAATTTTATTTGTTTTTTAATTAATTAATCCATTTATAATACTCTATTTGTTTTGATAGCGGTTGTTAAGTTTTCTCAATATATATACTTCGAATGGTTTGTTTAGAAATAGCCACTATAAGAGAGGACATTAAGAGGGAAATAAAACCATTAGAGGGTGTCCCTCCAACAGCACCTAACACTACAACTGATGACGAAGATGCTCCTCTTATATTTTCAAGGGCTTTAAAAAAGAGAAAGAGGGGTGTAAAGGGGGCACACGCCTTTGTGTCTGCTGCTGCACCCCTTAAAAAGAAGAGATGCAGAAGAGAGGTGAAGCCATCCAAGTGGGTAGTCACTCCTTACACTGAAAAGAAGAAGAAGAAAGAAAAAGACAACATAGGGGACAAGGCTATAGTAGAAGTGGCTGGGGAGGAGGAAGAGCATGTGCAGGAAAAGTTAGCAGAGTTGGCACCTGCTAGGCTACAAAGTGACCCCCACTCCATCTGGGAAAACACATGAGTTCCCCTATGAGTTCAGAAGAAGAAATGTACAGTAATAAATTGAACGAGGGGATTCCCTTTGCAGAAGAGTTCATCATCAAGTTTTTGGGTGGTAATGACACATTTGTACATAATTATAAGGTGTCAGCAAATAAGTCATAAACTTAACTACCAAATAGTAACCTTAATAGCCAAACCATGACCTTAACACTTGTAATGATATACTTGACAACAATTCTATATACATGATAATAAAATGCTAAACTATATAGGTTCGTTATAAGTTGCATGATTGTGACTCTCCACGTTGCATCGAGAGCACTTAACAGGATGGGTGTTCAGCAACATGTTGTTTATTCATCTAGTGCATGGTCTTCCACATCTTTTTTTTGTGAGAGGAGACTTTAACAATTTATCTTCTGGTGGTACAAAATGTTTCTCATAATCTGGGATGGTAAAGATGATCGGTGAATAACTTGCTCTGAATACGTCAACAGTCATATACCAATCATAATATTAATAAATTTCTAGTCTCATCCATGTAATTGCAATGTATGCATGTTTACAAGGAATGCAGGTGATGTCACAAGACCTACATGAACATGCCCGGTTCTTTAAATCTACATGGCAAGTTTTATTGGACTCGACATCCACAATATCTTCCATCGATTGTTTAATGGCCAAGCAGCTACCTGCTGAATATTTTCGCACAACACCACCTCTGCTTTCGAGCATAAGTATCCAGACCATTTCTGACACATTAGCTTCCTTTCATGCATGCGCTCCATTATTTACTTCCGTATGGTCTCAACCAAAGGTAAGATTCACAACAAGCGTGTCTTTCTTATCCAGCTATTGAAGAACTCAACAACGTTTGAAGTAACATGGTCATACCTTAACAATAAAACCCTGACATTAACAATAAATCCATAACCTAAACAATAAATCTCTAACCTTAACAACAAAATTCTAAACTTAACAACGAAACCCTAGCAAAAAATTTCTAACCATAACAATAAAACTCAAACCTTATTAAAAAAACTCTAACCTTAACAGAAAAACTATAGGCTAACTCTAACCTAAACAACTATAGTAGTGTTGTAATAATTTAAACCAAGCTATCTTACCTTATACCAGGAAAATGCGCAATTTCCCATCTCTCCGGGGAGTATTCTATTATAGTGACGTAAGCCATGCGATCGATCGCAGCCAAATTTTTCATGTCATCATCCCATTCAGAAATTGTGTACTTATAAGCCGCAGATTATAACAGCTAACCCAACATAGTGGCAACATTTGCCTTGTGCCCAAAATCCTTCATCTTCTTTTTAAAATATTGACTAGATACAGAATACACCTTGAATGGAAAACATCTAGAAAGAATTCCTCGACTGCTACCCTAATACCCTTGTCGGCGTCGAAAATCATTACCAGCCGATGTGTAGGTTGGTAAGGATTTTCCTTATCATACAGTAACGTCCACAATCCTTGTAAGAACCATTTTTAGTTAGCCTTATTCTCTTGGTCGCATACGCAAGCAAGGGGAAATATTCCTTGGTTGCCGCCATACCTAGTGGCACTAAGTAGTATGTCTCTGTAGCGATCTTTGATAAATGTTTCATCCAAAAACTATAGAGGCCTACACCCAGCAATGAACCCTTCAATACAGGCATTATAACTAATGAACAATCGCCTGAACCTCCCATCATCAACATCAATAGCAACACGACTTTTTGGATTAGTTGCGTGCACCATGGATTCATTCCTGCATGAATATAACAACAAAGCGGTAACCTTAGCAACAGATTCATAACCATAATAACTGATCTTTAACCTTAACAGCCAACGCATATACTTAACAACAAACTAGTAACTTTAACAAATAATATGTATAGTTAGCAACCAATACATAAGAGTGATTTCAGAAGAATAAAAAAGAATGTACCATCTCAGTGAATCGTAAGCCTCATCATCGTCACCTTGAGCTGTCTTCTTGCCCCACCACGCTTTACTGTAGTTAATCTTGATGCCAAAATTAGAGAGCATGTCGTTCTTGATATCAAATGCACGAAGATCTGGCCTAACCTTCAAAACAACTTGTATTTGGCCAGCAATGAACTTCCTTGATGCCATTGAGTTGCCAGCTTTTGCTCCATGTTGACCGCAGGTGTGGGTAGATTCGAAATTCTTTATGAACATGATCGACAAATTTCTGAGCAGGGACGCAAAAAACATCCAAGGGCAACCATGCGTGTGCTTGAATCGGCAATAGACTCTTATGCACCTTTGTTCATTATGGTAAAAATCATACTTGAACCTTTTAACAATTGAATAGTATTGAAGTGCTAATCTAACTTCAGCAGCACTATCAAATTTCTGACCAACTTCACGTATGGCGGTCGACCACTCAGTTGGGATCTTTGTTTGGTGGTTAATCATGTCTTCCAGCAGCATGATCGATTCGTCGGTGGGGTTTTCATTAGGAATACGTTCATCATTATAGGTATGGGTGAACGTGGTATCTGTGCATCGTGAATTTTCTGTCGATATGGTCCTGAATAAGTAAAAAATTACATAGCCTCATCAACGAACTCCTAACCTTAACAGGCAACTTATAAACTTAACAGCCAACAGTAAAAACTTAACCATAGCAACCAACTAGTATACGTAACAGCGAACTCATAACCTTAGAAAAAAAAATCTTAAATCTATTTCATAAAATAAACTAAACAACTCAAACCTTAACAACCAGTCATTAACCTAACATTGACAACCAAGTTATAACCTCAGTAACCAATGCATAAGGTTAACAACTAGTGAAAAAACCTATCAGTGAACTCATAAGAAAATCTGATGTGTAATGCCTACGCATTTTCTGGCGTAGTCTGCGTGTTCTGTGAAGTTGAGGATTCCCTAGCGAAGGTAGCATACAAATTCACGTCTGTAAAACGATTACGACGGCAATACTCGAACATCAAATTTAAGTCATCGTCATTGTCAATTGAAATACTAAATTTCTTTTCCCTTTCGCATACGAACTTCAGTGAAAGAGATTGCATTTGTATTTTAAGCCTTTCTGATACTTGATATTTCAAGCTGATTATTTCTGTATTCTCTTTGATAACAACGAATACATCGTCACCATCTTTGTTGCTTTTTGCCTTCGTTACCAGGCAAAGAAAAGATCCATCCGTTATTTTATTATAGGGAGTAGTTAAAGAATCAAAGAGGATTTTATTGTGGAGAATTAAGTGGAAGGAACAGAGTAGTTGGAGTAATAGAATGGGGAGGAACTCAGCGATTTTATTACCGCGGGAAGGGGAATAGATTTGATGAGAATTTGGAGGAAATGAGAATCCCCCCCCCCAAAAAAAAGGCATTATAATCACCATTTAATGCTACAGTATCAACGCTATATTTCCGACGTGAGAGGGCGACGGTTAGAGGCTATTTAGGGGTATTTTGGGCATTTCGTGAGGGGTTTAAACGGCGTTTCGTCTGGGGATTCGTCTTGGCATTTTGGAGTTAAAGCACACGTTGAAAAAGTCTTAGGGGTGAGGGGAGAAACACGTTTTCTTCGGCTTTGAGGCTGGAAGCATTTTCCCCTAAAAAACTGAAATGCTTTTCTAAAATTGTAAGAAATGCATGTCTGCAGATTAAAATGTCTAAGCTCTTTTTTTTCCGCCTTTGGTCTCAGATTCACATCGCTCTGTCGCTTACTAGAAAAATGATTGGTTACCTAGCCTTCACCTTGCTCTATCTACAAGTCCAAATTTAATGAAAGCAGGAAAAGAGCATCACATCCACAAAAATCATTAACAGAACGCCAAATTAGAGATCATTTTTCCTTTTCCCCCATCCCCTCTTTATCATCACGTAACCAAGAGCAACATATTAGTATAAAATTATCTCCCAAATAATTAACAGTTATTAACATCTTTATGTTATCCAATAACAACTCAACAATCATCTTGTGGTAGTACCCAAACAAAGTCCAATTTCTCTCTTAACCGGCTCGGGTTGGGACTGAAATGGCGGGCTAATCCGGAGCTCCAAATTGAGATCCGGAATCCGATTAGCAATTTGATGAGAATTAGTAGACCATGCGGATGACTCTTCAGTACTGCTGCCGCTGCTTTTCTCCTCTTCTCTCTTATCGAAAGAAATTGTGGTTATGGT
>NC_033800.1:109845817-109849634 GCF_001876935.1 Asparagus officinalis
CCTCGGCTTAGGAGCTTCCGTCTGATGTGCGTGTTCCAATAGTTCTTGATCTCGTTGTCCGTCCTGCCGGGTAGCCTACCTGCTATTAATGACCACCTGTACGCAAATATATCATGCCTTTCTTTCATCCCAACATTTTTGAAGTGTATAGTTTTGGGATAGCAACAAAAACTCTTTACCTTTAAAAAATGTTACACACATTATACCAAAACCATTTGTCGAATTGGTGGTTATCTAAAAAAAACTTTGTTAAAGATTGCAATCCCTCAACCTTGTTCGATAAATTATTTTGGTGCCAAACTATATTTGGGATCGATTATTATATAGCTACTTCGTTAATTATTTATATATCGCAGAACCACAAGGAAATAACTGGGAAGGACATGTGTAGCGTTTCATACTTAGTCTCAATGTTCAAAAGAAGCGCTCAAGTTTTAATGCAAAGAAAGCAGATCTTAAATAAAATCCTCTGCCGATACGTACTTACGAACAGGTTCAAAATAATTGTTGCGTAAAATAATTAAAGCTTTCCGCCCACGAAAGTAATAGCTCAAAATAACATTATTTTCGTGATTAAAATATTAAATATTATCAATCAATACGGAGAGACATGTTCGATTGCTTACTTGTTGCCAAGGAGGCTGTGGAGGTTGATGATAAGATCATCCTCCTCTTGTGTAAAATTCCCACGCTTGAGATCGGGCCGGAGGTAATTAATCCACCGCAGCCGGCAGCTCTTCCCGCATCGAACGGCAGCCTTCGGCAGCGACCGCCAGCAGCCCTCGCCGTGGGCCCGGATGTGGGCGATAAGCCGGTCATCCTCTTCCTTCGTCCATGCTCCTTTATTTGTATGGGCTTTCTCACAGCACGGAGACCTCCCCATGCCTTGTGTTTTATTTTTCAGATTTTTTTGAGGTTTTTTTCTTTATGGGTTTTTTTTTTTCGGATTTGGGTTGTGGGGAGGTGGTATCAGAGGGGGGGATTTATAGGAGTTTGACTGTTGCGGGAGTAGATCCAAATGAGTGAAGAGGTGGTGCTAGTTGGAGGAGGTGGGGCAAGCTGAGGTCTTCTAGAGGATGAGTTGGTGAGAAAAAGGTTGCAACTACTTACATTAGGAGGGAGGGGACGTGGGGTACTCAAAATTTTTTTTTTTTTTATTGGAGTAGGATATGTTGTTAGTTATGTTAGGAATAGATCACGATTAGTTGTGTATTACTGAAGATTATTGAAGGGGTGAATTTTTCAACACTATTTTTAACCTTTTGAGAGGAATCTCTATACGATATACCAAATTTTGTTTAAAAAAAAACTTTTTAAATTAAAGAAAATTAACTTGAACTTTTAAAACTACAGAAATATGGCGTGTACTACTAGAGGTTGTTCCTAACATGTTAACAAATCCCATAATGATCTAAATATCCTCGGCAGTAAATAAGCGGAGAAAGTAACTAGAAATTATATAAAGTACATAAGGTCAAGATCGTTGATGAATTTTTCTCATGGGTCTTATTGCACTTTCCCATCAATTAAACCAGCTCCACCTTAACTCTGGCACATCGCGTCCACTAGTACAAAACAGGACATTCCAAACGGTTCTCGTAACCGTTTGGACCGTTTAGGATAACAAAACCTAAACGGTGGAAACCGTTTAGGTCATAAGAAGATCTCAAACACTGCAACCCAACCGTATTAACAGATTGGGATGTTTAGCCCAAACGGTTTAAACCGTTTGTGGTGTTTTAATTATTATTGTTTTAAAAATAAAACATATCTTTTCTCCGTTCTCTCCCTTAACTAAACCTGCTTCACCCCAAAAATTTCCCTCAAACTCCTAAATCTCCACGTCTTCTCAAATCCCTAACCCCAATCTCTCGTTCGTAATCAGATTCATCAACCCCTTCCACCTCCCTCATCTAGCCCCTCGAAGTCCGACCGCGGCTGCCAACATACCTCCTCCTCCTCAATGGGGTTCTCGCTCCTCATCGGTGACGCCGACGCTGTAGCCAATCGCTCTGAAGTGAGACAAACAAAGCAAATCATGATGGTTAGGAATATGTACACACTACGCGGTCAATAAGTTTTGCTAGGATCAGCAAAAGAAGGACATTTTTTTAGTTTTACTTTATTATTTTTTATGAACTATAAGATTGCGTCTGTGTTTTCTGTTTGTTCTACCATATATATTGATATTTTTATTTATCATGTCTTTATTATGGGAAAAGGAACTGGGAAGACCTCCAACTAAAGCTTAAGTGTTCATTGAGACACGTAGAGAAAAGAAAACACCGCAAGATAAAGCAACAATTGAGATGATAGTAAGAATATGCCACTTTATTTTACCATGTAACTTTTGTAAAACATGCATATCAACTAAATATAAATGTTGCTAATGTAGGGTATTTTAGAAGAACTCAAAGATCAAGACGAACTTGATGATGCATGGGATCACCTTATTGGGAGGGATGTCACTAAAATTAATGCTTCAAAACAAAGATAAGAAAATTGTTGATCCGCTTGAACAAAGTCTCACAGTCTATTGTTCAAACTATATCACAAAAGATTGAGCATGAGTTGACGAAATTTTTTGAAATGCAATAGGCAGATCTGGTTCAAGGTTTCGCCGAACTCTTGCAAGAAACATTTGGACAACAAATTGATCTGGCTGCTATTGCAAGAATTTTAGCACGGATGAGATCATCTGAGGAAGCTAATAGTGCTCCAGATCATGTTCATGCCCGATCCTCTAGAAGAAGTCATTATCCACCTAATGAGGTAATTTTCCTATTGTTATATCTCTCATTTTCTCATTTTTTTTGGAATGATTAGTGCTGTGACCCGGTTGCTAATTTGGAAGTTTGTGACTATCATTTGCTGGATTGAGATCCTTAGTTTGTTCCTATTATGTTAGTCATGTATATAAAATGGGATATTCCAAGAATTTTGGAGTTTTGGTGTAGTATAATGTTAGTCGTTTGATATGGTTTTGTTTCGCCTTTGCCATTTTCTGTGAGATAGTGGTGGGTAAATTTTATATTCCTATGTAGATTTAGAGTAGGAGGATAATCTGGTTTGTCGATGAATGATACTCTAAGGATATATTTTATATTCATGGAGAATATCATTTCTATATAGAGATAGCAAAATATAGATCACGAAGTACTTAAAATCAAGGTGTCACTTCTAGGACATACAAGTCAAAGGGAAGCTTAGTGTTCTCTAGTGTCGGAGCAACTGTTGTTTAGTTTTAGATTAGACAATGTGAATACATAAATTCAGTTCTATTAGGCTATCTCCCGAGCTATACTATTATTTGATAATTTCCTCTATCAAAGTTTTTCGGACCTGCCTCTCTGGCCTTGTTCTCCATTAATTATAATTCAATCGCTTCTTAACTAGAGTATTAGCAACCTCTGTTGCACCTGATCAACCTATTTCGATTAATTCTCTCCATTCACTCTAAATAACAGTTCACCTTTCTGCCTCATTTTGTTCTCATTAGGAGTAATATGTAATTTCTTAATCTTTTTTCTTAGTACATTTCTCTCATTCATCATGGCGTTATGATCTCTGCTATACCCATTTCCTGGCATGTTTCGTGAATGTTCAATATGATCCCTAAAGCGTTGAATTATAGCATTATATTAGATCCTTGGAACTTTATGATATTTTATGAGCACATAGGACCATCTTCATTAAATTTGATAAATTATATCGCACATCAATTTCATCATCTTAATGCACGGTGGATCCAAGAAATTTTATGGTATTCTTTGACCATCAACCAACACCCTATGCTTATTCATTCTCATATGCTTAT
>NC_033800.1:109849652-109854383 GCF_001876935.1 Asparagus officinalis
TCCCGTGCACGCCCACTTGGTCATCCCAAATCATTTACCCCTTTTCATTGCACCTATTACAATCATAAAGGTCATTTACATAATTTTTATTTTGACCGTGTTCGTGCATCAAATGAGCCCAAATGGGTTTAAAACCCAAGAGGTTTGAGCTTAAAAGATAGGGGTTATATCCCTAAATCTTTTGGTACCACAAGTACTTGGGTACCAAAACATATTTGATTTTTAAACCAAGAATTTTAGTGTTTTTCTTTTTCTTTTTCTTGGTTTTGAAAATTATGTTTAAAATTTTTTGGATATAAAAATAATTTTTTTTTTAAATATTCTTTTGTTTTCATGTTTATTAGTTTTGATTTTTGTTGAGAGGTTTATGTTTATATAGCCCCCCGGTTTTACTGGGTGTTTATTCCAAATCTTGTTTACCGGGTGCTAAAAATATTTATATAGGTTATTACAAGCTCAAGAGCTTGATATGATTGACTCTCTTGCTTTTTGAAAATCGATGATAGTTTGGTTTTATGTTTTTATGTGATTTAATTTCATTTATGATTTCATTGGTTGATTTGTTTTCATTTGAAAACTTTTTGCATGATTCTCATGTTTTCTTTCTTTGATTTTATAAATTTTTTTGATTAGGTTTTGTTTTAAAACCAATGCTTTGAGACACATTTTTTAATAATATATCTACATGTGTTTTCAATTATCTTATTGTATGTGAGTTGTGTTTAGCATATTTTTCATATATGTTTGCTCACATATTTGCCTTAGCATTCATTTCATATATCCTATAAGGCATTTTGATAGGGGGAGTATTCCCTATTTCTATTATTGTTTTTATACTCATCATGCTTGTAGGAAGGGGGAGTCTTCGTTCTCTTATCTTTTTTCCCCTTTTTATGTTGTCAAAGGGGGAGAAATATTGTGAGTATGTATTTCTTATTCATATGCATGATAATTATAATTTATATATTTATTTCCTTTCATGCATATATCTTTTTGTAAATTGTTTGTCATCATCATAAAGGAAGAGATTGTTGGCATTTTTATTTTGATGATGTTTAACAAATAATTTACTACTAATATTGTTTATCTAGTATTTTTATTTTTATATTTATTATAAACAAACAATATGTTGGAGGTTGGAGGATGGATTGAATTGTGCCATAATGATCAAATCAAATGGAGGTTGGCGAAATATCGGTATGAAGCCATTTGTAATTCAAAACAAATTCAAGATCGAGTTTGCAAGAGAAATAAAAGAGTTTTGTTAAGGTTGACTGGTCAGACCCTTACTCAGAACCTGACATGTTTTCTCAAAAAAATAAAAGAGGCCCCATGGTGGATGCCAAACTGTTGATGTCAAGTAATCACATTGTCAATATTTGTCCGTGTTCAGATGAGTTTTGTTCAGGTTGATGATGGGGCCGCTTTCTTCTCTAACTTTATGTATATTTCTTAACTAAGGTAGCTGATAAATATGCAGATATAAAAATTTATAAGAGGGTGGGGTTTGGTTCCCCCATTGTACCTCCAACGATCAAGTTAGCTGATGAACTTGAGTGTGAGAAAATAAGAAATGTAAGAGTTCTTGTAATTGTACAGTGCGATTGACAGTTTGGTTGTTTTTAGAGGATCGGATTTGTGGACCAATGTTTAACTGATTTTTCTTGAACCCTTTTGAAGTTTGAATAGTACATGTATTTATATTAAGTGTAGAAAGGGTATATTGGTCACTTTGGCTGAGCACAGAGAGGCGGTGGCGAAATGTGGATTGTATGTCACGTCAATATTTACTTTATAGGTGTTGGCTGGCAACTTGAGGAGAGATCCCCTCAGCATAAATGTGAAGGGATAGGAGGTATGGTGGTGCTGACGTGGTTTGATGAGTCATGAAGACTATCAGGGCTGGAGTCATGATGGCACCTACCAAACATTAAATGCGATGTTGACACGTTGTCATAGAGGATAAGCTCGAAGTTGAAGTTATCATTTAACTTTGTCGAGAAGTAACGCCTTTCAAGTCGGCTTCGCAAGGCGTCTGACAAACGGTTAAGTGGACTCGCGGTGAGTCGTCTTCGATAAGAAGGGGGCAAAAGGTACCGCCTTTCGAGTCATTATGGAAGGATGTCGACCTTACCAGTAGGCTACGTTGTCATCCCTATTTGTCTCTAGCCACCAAATTGATTGGGGCATAACAAGAAGAAATGCACTCGTCCATCACTTGGTGTTGATTTATACTCAGACAAATGGAAATACCATAACAAAAAGTGTGACCCAGTTATAAGTCCATGTTGATTAGTAACTATACCTTTAGGTATCCAAATCTATTTAAATATTTTAACTCGATGTTGTATTCAATAATTCATTTAAATATGACCTATTCTACAATTCGAGTACAAATAGTAGAAGATGCATTAGAAATTGGTGCAAATAGTGTTAAGTTCTTTCCTTTCGTAAAAAAGGATTGAAACTTTTTATGTTCGAATATGAATATATCAAGTTTAGTTTTAACTTTTATAAATCGTTGATTGGAAATGGCCATTTGTATACTTTTAGAACCCAATGAAAAATTCTTAATGGCCATTTCCAAATTAATATTTTTGGACTTAGTTGTTTATTTTCAAAAACTATAGTAGTGTATCGAGTTTCAAACTTTATTTGTTCAAAAGATAACTCACATGAAAGCTCGTTTATGCCATTAACTAATTTTCTATTTTCATTAATTTTATCAGTTAATTGCTTGGATAAATCATAATTCATGTTTCCATACATGGAGCATTGTATGCATTTGAAAAAGGTATTTTCACTGGCATTTAACTTTAAAGAGAATTTTTCTAACTTCTCTTGCAAATTTTTATTATTCTTCTTTAGATTTGAATGCACCTTTTTGAAAGTATTGTATTTATCAACAAATTTCTCAAATTGACTCAACATTTTATTTTATTTAGAATATAAATCATCTTGTAGGGTATACCTATCTATCGAAGCTCTCTTGTTCAGAATAATCCAAATTGTTATCTTTAGCCATGAGACAACAGTGTACTCTTTTGTCATTATCACTTAAGCTACTCTATGACACGTCTCATGTAGTCACTTTGAAACTTTTGATCTTTCCTTTAAAGTCCATTTTATTTAGCGAGAAATTCTTCCTTACGTGATCGAGTTTCCTGCATTGAAAACAAGTCCTTTTAATATTAGAATCACTAGAATTAAATTTATTTACCTTGCTTATGTAGTGATTTCGTTTGTTCTTGTAGGAATCTCTGACCATTCTTTGATTTGAATAAGGATTCGAGCCTTTTAAATTTTGATCTACTCTGTTATCTTTCTCGCTCTCAGACTCGAGCCCACACTCATGTTTGCCTTGGCCATTGATTTTTTTCACATTTTACATTTAAAGCTAATGACTTCTTCTTGTAGCTATTTTTTGAATTGCCTTCTCATTCATTCAAATGCATTTTATATGTAAGAAGATTCTCAATAGTTAGTTTAAAAACATTTTGCGATTCTTCAGTAACTGTTACTTTTTGTTCCTAATCCTTAAAAAGATGTTGATGGTTAATATGATCACACAGTCAATTTGATCCAGGCTAGGATCAGTTTGTTCAGTATTGAAGAGGGTGTGATTTTCTCTCTAACTTTATATCTAGTTTTTTGAGTTAGGTATCTAAAAGATCTGCACGAATAGAAAGCACGTAAAAGGATGGGGTTTGATTCCCCATTGTACCTTCGACGATCAAGTTAGTTGATGACTTGAGTAGGGTAAAGGAAGAATTGTGTGTTCTTGTAATTATGTAGTATGTGCATTAGTGGATCAGATTTGTGAACTTTTTCCATTCTAGAATAGTACCTGTATTTATACTAAGGAGGCAAAAGCAAATTGGTCACTTCAACTGAGAGCAGTAAGGCGGTAGCAAAGCATGAGCTGGAAGCCATGTCGGAACTTGCTTTACAGGTGTCGGGCAGTGAGTGGAGAGAAGGTTGCTTCGGCATTAAATGGGAAAATATTGACATCATAGCAAGGCCCACGTGGTTTGATGAGTCCTGAAGACCATTTGAGCTAGATTCATGATGGCGCCTGACATGCATTAAATGTAATGTGGACACGTTGTCAATACGGATAGCTATGCCGAGAAGTAACGCCTTTCGAGTCGGTCTCGTGAGGCGATGGACGAGTAGTCGAGTGGACCCTTAGCGAGTCGTCCTTGATAAGAGGGTCGACTAACTCCGCCTTTCGTGTTGTCATGAGGGAATGTCGACTCGACGAGTTGGATAAGTCAGACTCTCTGTAGGACTTAGGCCACCCAGCTGCTTAGGGCAAGGCGTATAGAAATACACATGTTCGCTTGCCGATACACTATATTTCTATGAGTGGGAACATAATAACAGTTGGTCCCTTTCGCTTGGAGGCAGCTTTAGCCGGGTCCGAGTGAAATAGAATAGAAAATTGCTCTTGGATGGATGTAGATAACTTGAATGAGAACTAAAAATTCTCTTCTGAAGCGATGTGGCTGACGTCAACACACTCTTCACTACTATAGCTCTGCTTTTCGTAGCAAATTGCAGGATGTTCGAGGTGAATGGCTCATATCTTGTTCTTTGAAGGCACTTTGAATTCTGTAAATAAATTTGGACCGTTGGATACAGCTGAATCCAACAGTTCAAATTCTGGAAGATAAAAAGTGAGTTGCCCATAAATAGGAAAAGGCTCAAGGAGTGGCGGTTATTGCTTTT
>NC_033800.1:109855059-109859510 GCF_001876935.1 Asparagus officinalis
ATGGCTTCTGAACCAATTGACTGATGATCTTTCTTGGAGAATGTTCGCTTGAAAGTGACATTGCAACAGAAAAGGGGACTTTCTAAGAGATACGACATCCCTAAGCGGTATGATCTGTTAGCTCCGACGGTGTCGGAGGCTATTTTTGATCATTGGCTAGAGCAGAATCTGCTCTATATGAGGCATTTAGAATGTGGTTTGAGATTGCCTCTACACCCTTTCCTCAAGCAAGTCTTTGAGACGCTAGGAATGTCGCCAGCGTAGATGAAGCCGAATGCCATTGCAGTTCTAGTAGGGTTCATGGTGATATGCCACTGGTTGGCGATTAAGCCTTCTTTGAAGGTCTTCAGCCATTTGGTGACCATGAAGGTAACTCAAAAAGAGGCTCATTTTCATTTCCAAATAGTGGGGAAGTTCAAGCTCATCACTAACCTTCCTGATTCTCATAAGGATTGGAAAGAAAGATTTGTTTGGGTCATCAGGGATGATCTAGAGATGGGTTGCTGCACCTAACACGAGATAAAGAGGAACACGCTCTCAGGGGGAGTGCTATCTGACACCAAGAGGGTCAAGCTTGACATGATCATGGCATATGCTGGTTTTCATCAGTTTGAGAGTCTGATCGATAAGTCAGCTTTGAGGGTCTTTAGTATGTCAAACGAGCCCTTTACCAACCAAGATTTTGATATTCCCTTGGCTCTCATCATAGGGTAGCAGAGACAGCACTGGTGCCTATTGTTCCTACGGCTGATCCTCAGGAGGAGGAGTCGGCTAGACCTGTTAAGCGTCGTCGCTGAGATATTCCTTCAACAGAGGCCGAAGAGGTTGAGGAGGAGGAGGAGGAGGTGCCCACTCTTATCCTAAGATGAAGGCAAAGGCTTATAGAATAGACATCTTAAGGAGAAGTCGAGCAGGAGGTACAGCAAAAGCTGAGCCAACTGAGGCGAATGTTGCTTACTTAGACGAGTCACCTTCGGAAGAACAGGCTGAGGCTTCTCGAGGAGAGGGAGTTGAGATGAGAGCTACTGGAGGGGAAGAGTCATCTAGTCACCATCGTGAGCCAACTCTCCTGGGGAAGGAGCCAGTTAAGGAGGAGATAGTGCCCCCTCCTAGGCTAGAATTTCCTTTTTCTCATAGTGTGACTAACGTTAGTGAGGGAAATTAGGAAGAGATGAGGAAATACTTCATCTGGCTTACTAGGGTCGGTTGTCAACATGGGCAAGAGACCGCTGTAAAGTTTGGCTTTGACCCTGAAGAACACCTTAACATCCGGGGGACTATCTTGAGTTCACGTCGAATTCATCAAAAGGCGGTAAAGAAATTATGGCTTCCACAAGACGAGGACTATTTACGGCAGGTCCCAAACATCGGCCTCCATCACTGTCTTCGCAACTATCTTGTTCGAGGTGCTATAGTGGAGGGGGAGTTACATCAGCATAAGGATCGGGTCTGGACCGCCTATCACTAGCTCCTTCGGGAGGTTATTTCTCTAAGGGCTAACTGAGAGGCTAACTCGAAGCAAGCCGCAAAAATGTCGATCCAAAGTGCTCTTGAGGTTGAGTGGCTCAAACAACAATTAGAGGAGAACGAGAGGGAGGCCGAAAGGATGGAAGAAGTTCTCTGAGTGAAGGAGCGCACTGAGGCACTAGCTAAAATGGAGAAGGAGGTGGCAGTGTACGCAAGGCATCAGTTGGGTGAGGAACATGTGATGCTTGTTAAGCTTCAAGAAGAAGTTGCCCACATGATGTCTGAGTCCTACCGCCAGAAGATCATTGAGGAGTATCGCTATAGTTTAACTGAAAAGACTAAAGTGGCGATAGCCTGCAAAACCGGGTATGACTACCTGTTGGCACAACTCCTAGCTGAGATGAAGAACTTGCCTGATTGCTTCCACTACCCTCCGATGGTAGCTAACTGTTTGGATGCGTTGGGGAGGTGGAAACGCTCGGAGAAGGACTCGATCTGGACGAGGACGACTCAGATGATTCGAATGATAGGGAGACTACTCGTCCTTCCCGCCGACTGCTCCCAGGAGTTATCCACCCCCGACTCCAAGAGCCAAAATGGATCTTCCCTCGTTTCCTTAAGATCCTCTTTCCCATTTTGTATTTTCGTTATATGTATAAATACATTGTACCTTGTAAGGTATTCTATTGAATGAATGAAAATATACTTTTGGCCTTGAATTTGTTATTTTGTTGTGTCATAGTATGAACTTAAAAACTCAACTGTTGGTTAGAGGGTCGATTTGCCTTCTATTAGAAAGACAGGCTTCGAACTCGAGTAACCAATCTGATGTTGTGTTGTTTTTTTTATCAATAGAACCAATTTGGGCCGACTATGTGCTAGTCAACTTTTGAATTCCTTATCAAATGACATAGAAACATTCTTGAAATTAGCGGTCAACCATCGAGAGGATATAGCTTAATGAGTTCCCAAAGGCCTTTATTGGGCAAGTGAGACGTTACTGCTTGAAATGACATGAAATTACTGTCAGTTGTCAGAGAGTAAATGACGCCGCTTCGATTGTCGAGCGTAATGGTGCAAAGTAAAGGGGAATGGCGCTACGAATTTTGAGAGAACCACTTGAGATTTTGAGGCTAATCTCATCCGTTTATTTTGAAATGTGGCAACCATTTGTATAACTCCACATGTCTCTCGAATTCTATAAATAACCTGTTTGTTGGAAATTTGCAGTAAAAGAAATAATGAAAGAAAAATTTGACTTGTATTCCTCTCAAAATTAATTACAATTTGGATTCCGATTACAAAAGAGAGGAGAATGAATTTGATTCTCCCCTTTGTTTAAAACTGGGTTCTTCTTGGTAGCGGTAGAGTGCTTCCTTCGATTGATCGCGTCGAACTTGCTCTCCGTTGACGATCCGACCGTCCTTCTTCATTGGAACAATTGAAGTGCTTGCTGACTTCGGTTTAGAACTCTTAATGAGTGTAAAGAACTCTGAACGAGTTAAGAACTCTGATAAGAGTTGTTGAAAACCGAATGTCTGGCTCGATGTGATTAACTTGTGTTGCAAGTTAATTAAGAACTCTTGACGAGTTTAAGAACTCAGAATGAGTTAAAACTCTGTAACAGAGTTGTTGGAACCGAAGATTCGGTTAATTGCCAAGTGTATTATGACGTTGATGAAGGGATCCTCCGAGATTTGATTAACTGATCATTGATCAGTTCTTTGATCTTCAAAAGATCTTCTTTTTCGCGCTGTTGAACTGCTGAGATTTGTTGACCTTGGGCGGGTTTGATGCCAGCTCCTCCTTAACCTTATGCGGTTTTACTATTAAAAGCTGATTCACCAACCAACCGATCAACCCCTTACTCTGTTGAGTAAGTCGGTTATTTATAGGGGGTTAGTGATGTAACCAATCCCTAAATCCGCTCCTAAGTGGGCGAAGATCCCTCAGAACGTGGGATAACGGTTTTGAGGCCGTTCGACTTGCGTTTGAACAAGTCAAAACGCCTCAGTTGGCGTTATGGGCTTTAACTCTGCGTCCAAGGCTTGAGACGCAGAGTTAAATCTCTGTTAGAGATTTGAGACGCACAGGCCGTGTGCGTTGAAGCTCAACTCTGCGTCCAGAGTTTGGGACACGTAGTTGAACCTATTGAAGAACGCACGTTATGTGTGCGTTTGGTGCTTGAACTCTGCGTTGCAGAGTTAGACATTCGCTGGAGAACGCACAAGTTGTGTGCGTTTCGAATTTGAGAAACGCAGAATTAAACTTCTACGTTTGATAGAGGTTGTTGACTTGTAACATCGTCTGCCATGACATTGCAAAGGCCATTGTTTATTGGTCTTTGCCTGTTATAAGATATGAGAGTCGTCAGATTGTAACTCTCACCAACGATCGTGAAGGCCACTGAATAGGGTTTTCATCAGCTGTCGGAAGCGTCGTCAAATTGTAACTCTTCTCGATCTGTGTGAAAAGTCTCCTATTTGCCCTTTCCGACTGTCGACCCGAAAGCTATTTGATTGTAGCTTTCGTTGTGAGAGCTTGACGGGAATCAACATCCATAGTGTTTTGAAGATGGATATTTGCTTGATTGTAATCTAATTGTGCTCATCCAATGGACTCTTCAGTGGAATCACCTGTTTCTTCTTGGCTTTAGTCGCCTTGATGGCTGACATTAGCCTCCCTCTATTTATTTGGAACCATGTCTTGGCTATAAACATAGAGGAATTCGTCTGATTGAATTAGAACGCACGGATAGATTTCTTGCGTTATTGAGCCGAAACGCAGGGTTAAATTCTGCGTTTAAGAACTCTATTAATGCAGACGCACAGGCGGACTATAACGCAGAGCTGAACTCTGCGTTCAGAAGCTCAAGCGCTACAGACGCACAGGCCACATTTGGCGGGCATTTGGGTCTATGGTGCCGACCCGATTTGACAGCTCATAGCTGTCTATAAGTAGACCGCTAAGGGTCAAATCAAAAG
>NC_033800.1:109860510-109879007 GCF_001876935.1 Asparagus officinalis
CTAAAGCTTTCCTGTTGTTTGGCTATGGCATCTTCGAGCATCTTGGCCACTTGTTCCGCGCTTATCATCCGTGACTCGCGGGGTTCCCCCTCACTGGACACTGTATTATTTTATGCGACTGCGGAGCAGGTATCCGACTCTTCACCTTCTGAAGGTACTCTTGTCCGAACCCTACCATAAGTTCCTCGTGCAATTGCTCCAGACTGCAGACGGGTTAGACGCCGGGATGCTTTTAGAATCGACTCGAGATTATCCAGTGATGAGGTCTCTTTGCTCGTCATATTAGCGGTGACCTTTGGAAATTCTCCGTCTTCAACCAGCCTTCTTCTTCGTTGGGAACGCCTAGGCCTTGGTTTTGGCGTCTCCGCACTAAGTCTCTCAAAAACTGAAACTCTTTCGGGGACTGCCTTAATGCAGTTGCATTCAGACAATACCGCCCGAATGAGTTTGGAACAGGGGCATTGAGTTTCCTGTTCTCGGGGACTCCTCTTCCTGGTTCTATTCGTACCCCCAGCACGATAGTACAACTCGTCATTTTGACAGTCGGAGTAACCTATCGTGTGCGGGCACGACTTCTCAGGTATAACACTATCACTATCAGATGATAATGTTTCCATCTGAGGTTGGATTGCCTTCTTTGGGCTTTCAAAAGTTACACACCTCGAAATGTGCCTTTGTGGGCGCGAGTCTTCAGCGTGCTCTTGGACTTCGATGCGTAAAGTTGTACGCTTGGGTGCCACGATTTTCTCCAAATGTTGAGGGTTGCGGCGACCCCCAGCATGTTGAATTGTTTGGGACTTCTTCATTGGCCCCAACCGTTCTTGAACTGGAGAGGCGCTCCAAGACTGGCTTTCTCCTTCGGGAGGATTCTGCATGATCTCCAGGAGTAGCTATGGGAATTCTCGACGACTTAGCTTGGTTCGCCGGAGGTTGAATTTTGGTTGGAGGCTGCAGTTGCTGCTTTTTGGTCTGAACCGCCGCTTCAGACTTCGGCCTCCAAACTTTGCGAGTTGGTGGCAGCTTCTTAGCTACCTCTTTCTGCAGCTTTCTACGGGCTTCTTCAGCTTGAGCCCGTGCCTGCGCTGATAGTGCGCGGCGTTTACGAATGCGCTCCTCCAGCGTCGATCGGTTCCGTTTGACACGTCCAAACTTTGCGAGTTGATGGCGGCTTCTTAGCTACCTCTTTCTGCAGCTTTCTACGGGCTTCTTCAGCTTGAGCCCGTGCCTGCGCTGAGAGTGCGCTTGAGGCTGTTTGCCTCTCCCGTTCTTCAAATCCGCGTTGTAGCGGATTCCGTCGGTGGACTCCATCGCTTTGGCGAATTGTTTGGCCAAGCGTTGGCGTTGCCTTTGGCGGGCTCTCTTTGAGAGAGTCACCGCTCCTTTGGTGACGGAGGAATTGGTTGGAACCAGCTTGATCTGGTTGGAGGTTGGTGGAACCTCACCCGACGCAACTTTGGCGTCAATCGAGATGAGGTCGTCGTTGGTAGCTTCAACTTCTTCGTACCAACGCACCTTTCTGCTGGAAGAGAACTTGGACTTCTTAGACTTGCGAGGGGAGGTAGATCCGGACGAGGATGAAAGGTACTCCTCGAACTTTTGTTGGTCGAACTCATACTCGACCTCCTCCTCGACCGGGATCGAGATCCGCGGCTGCGACGCAACGATCTCGGCAATGAGATCGTTGGCTCCCACTGTGGTCGCCAGATTGTTCGCGGGAAAAATTGTTGCTTTCTTCATTAATGATTCCATTGTACACTCTTATAATAGTTTATCGATTACAAAGATCCGGTCTTTTTATAAGATCCGGTTACAACGAAAATCAAATTGAAAAGAAATGAAAATTACAACTTTGTTTCCTTGTTTGTCGAACGAATCGCGAGCTCCTGTTTTGCGGTCGCTCGCTTTGTGGGTTCTTTGCCTGCGCCGGGGTTGTTTGCCGTGGACCACCGCGCGATCTAGATCCGGTCGGATCTACGCAGTACAACGGGTATTATTTCACCAAGGAAATAATAGCCGGGGAGGATTGTTTCACCAAGGAAACAATCGTCCAAGTCTCGGGATCTAAGACCAAGCTTAGATCCGGAGTGTAGCAACGTAGATCTGAGATCCGATCCTCTCGAACACCTGCCTTATTTGACGTTGATGATCGCCGAGCACCAGATCTGGATGAGCAAGTCCTTGATGTCCCAAAGTTGAGATCTTTTTTAGATCTGAGTCTCCAATCCTGCAGGGCTTCGCCTCCTCCAAAATCCAACCTTCTCAAATGAACAAGGGGGTGGCCTATTTATAGGCTACCCTCACTGTGCCTTGGGCACAGGGTGGCCGGCCACAAGTGGCTCGGCGGCCACCGAGCCACCTATAGGTGGCTCGGCCACCNTTTATATGCCTACAGTATTTAGTACAAAGACCATTGCTACTAGCTCCAAGTCATGCACTGAGTACTTTGCTCATGAGTCCTCAACTGCCTCAAAATATAGGCCACAACTCTCTAGGTCTGCATCAAAACACCTCCAAGACCCGATAATAACAAATCAGTGTAGACAACAAAAGTATTATCACTACTCAGAAAAATCAACACCGGCGCTGAAGTTAAATTACCCTTCAAAGTCTCAAAGGCCTCCTGACACTCTGTGCCCCAAACAAACTGTAGACCTTTCTTCGTAAGGTATGTAAGTGGGGTCGTAATCTTTTACAAGTCCTGAATGAATTTTCTATAATAGCCAGCCAGACCTAAGATGCTATGAATCTCGGTAACGGTCTTCGGTGTCTTCCAATCATGAACAACCTCCACCTTAGCCGGATCTACTGCAATGACTTCCCAACTGATAACATAGCCCAAAAATCTGACCTTAGATAACCAGAATTCACACTTGTTAAATTTAGCGAACAACAGGTGCTCCCATAAAGTCTGTAATACCAACTACAAATGCTGCTCATGCTTGGCATTCGATCTCGAATAAATAAGAATGTCGTTGATGAACACGATCACGAACTGGTCCAAGTATTAAAGGAAAACCCAATTCATCAAATCCATGAATACTGTGGGTGCATTGGTCAGCCCAAATTGCATGACAAGAAACTCAAAAGACCCATATCGAGTCTGAAAGACGGTCTTGGGAATATCCATCTCCCAGACCCGCAACTGATGATAACCAAAATAAAGATCTATCTTCGAGAAACACTATGCTCCCTGCAACTGGTCGAACAAGTAATCAATCCTCGATAGTGGATACCTGTTTTGGATGGTGACTTTGTTCAACTCAAGATAATCTATGCACAATCGCATGTGGATTCAACGTCCTTACTCAATCGCTCTATGACAATAGGTTTTATCTCCCATATTCCGGATGATTCATCCAGATGATCGTACTGCATAGTATAAGTTTATCAGCCCGATCCGGAAACATATCAATCATCTTTGAGTATTAGTACCGTGACGTTCTTATTACGGGATAACATTCAAATACTCCTAGTGTGGTGCCGCCGAGGTCTCATTACGGGATAAACGTCCACACCGAAACATCTCCAATAGATAAATATGCATTATTATATCTTATACCAACAACAATTAACTCAAACATGTATTGTGCATTTCCACTATGCATATATATTTAATTAAGAACATAATTCATACATTAGTGCACGTATCTCAATGTGCGTGCCCATATTTTAAGTTCACCAACACCTCAGGTGTTAAACAGGTCATAAACTTAATATTACATCTCTGATATATCAAGAATGTCCCTCGAAAATATCACACGTGAGTCAAAACATGCACAGGCTTCTGCTTGTGTAGGGGTCGCGTGCCCATATTTTAAGTTCACCAACACCTCAGGTGTTAAACAGGTCATAAACTTAATATTACATCTCTGATATATCAAGAATGTCCCTCGAAAATATCACACGTGAGTCAAAACATGCACAGGCTTCTGCTTGTGTAGGGGTCGACCGCGCCCTATGTGGCGGTTAACCGGATCGAAGTCAGCAACCTCCTCTACAGGTTTGTGATTTTGTGTGCGTGCGTGTTTTTCATGATTCAAACTTGTTTAATTTGTCATAAAGCTTGTGCAGAACATTGTAAACACTATATTAACATCTCTAAAGATTATTAAACATATGAAATATGATTAATTGCATGATATATCATATTCAAACCTTAAATATGCACGAAAATGTCGATATGTTGATAAAAACATTAAAACTTAGTTCCCATGTTGTTATTTACTTTCAGATCTTAAATCACCTCTGGAAACTCATTCTTAAGCTTTATTCATATAAAATAAAACAATTTCTTTTATACTCAAACTAGTCGATTTAGGCTTAATAAAGTCACATTAAAACTCATTAAAAACCATTAAAAAACTTTGGAGTAGGCTTAGCAGAGATGAAACTCGCTTGAGACTTGTTGAAAATCATGCAAGATACAATTTCGAGAAAGATCCTTAAGCCACAAGACCAAAACAAACAGAAATCTCTCCGAAAGCTCTTAAAAATTAAACTAGGTTTCATAAAACTATTTGGTGGCTGCTAGGGATTCAAAACTCTAAAACAATACTGAAAAATTCATGAACATGTGATATATATGACAGAGAAACAGACATGGGTATCAAAAATACTTGAAACCAACTCAAACTGGGAAAACTATTTTCCCGATCGACAGTCGACCGCAAGGTGTACTGGGATCGATCGGACCGTATTTTTCCAGTTTCTGTAGGTTTTGCCTTTGTGCATGTTTTCGATTCGTTTCTTTCTCATGTATGAACTTGTTTACACTCAAAACACTTGTTACTACACTCATATCCCATTTAATAGTATTTATCAAGATAAATACCTACTTATCATATTAATCACATCTCAAATTTTTGGGGTTTTACATTCACCCCCCCCTCCCCCTTTAAAGAATTTCATCCTAAAAATTTCATAATCATATCTTAGAGATTAATAATATGAGAAAAGCACTAAGAGGGGATAATCTAGGCAAGAAAACCCTCTTGTACACATCTCATATCATTAATCCCCAGATATGAATCATAAGCAAATATTTAAACTTAACAATCTAAAATGCGTGCACTCCCACTTAACCCCTAATTAGACGAAACTAGTACGTTAGGCAAAAAAATCCAAATAAGGAACCCCCCATATATATACCTTATGTTCCGAGTGATTAGGTTCTAAGTGTTAGTACCCCATTCTAGCGTTAAATATAGATGTGGCCGAACAATATAACATCAACAGAAATGCGTTTAAACATATTCAAACATCAACATCTTACCTGCTCAAATAGGAATAGTCGCGACGTATATCCTCCTCGCGCTCCTAAGAGGCTTCTTTGGCTCCTTGCAGGTTCCACTGAACTTTTACTAATAGAATAACTTTGTTTCTAATCCTTTTATCCTCTCTAGCAAGAATACAAACCGGGACCTCTATGGTAGTCAAATAATCCTAAATCTTAATCTCTGGTGTATCAATCACTCTCTGGTACTCCTTGTCGCATAAATACTTCTTGAGCATCGAAACAAGAAAGACGTCATGTACACTCGACATCGATGCTGGAAGATCTAATATATAAGAAACAGCTCTAACACGCTCAATAATCCTGAATGGACCAACATATCTCAAGGCAAGCTTTCCCCGTCTACTGAATCGTTGAACGTCCTTCATCGGTGATACTTTCAACATGACAAAGTCTCCAACCTAAAACTCTAGAGATCGTCGCCTCTGATCTGCATAGCTCTTTTGCCGACTCTGAGCGACAAGAATACGTTCTCTAATCATTCTCACCTTCTTTGTAGTCTGTCTCATAAGCTCCGGCCCAAGCAATAGGCTATCCTCCGGCTCTGCCCAATAAATAGGCAATCTACAAGGTCTCCCGTATAATGCCTCATACGATGCCATACTAATGGTAGCTTAATAACTATTATTATAAGTAAATTCAATCAACAGGATGTGATCCTCCCAGCTACCCTGGATAACGCATGCTCGCAGCATATCCTCTAACACCTGATTCACTCTCTCCGTCTGACCATCTATCTAAGGGTGGAAGATGCTACTAATTGACAATTGGCTTCTGAATGAATTCTGGAAACTCTTCAAGAAATAGGATGTGAAGACTTAGCCTCGATATGATACAATCATCTCTGGGACTCCATGCAATCAAAATATCTCCTGGATAAAAATCCTCGCATACGTCTCTGCTGTATAAATCGTCTTCATAGGTAAGAAGTGCGCTGACTTCGTCAATCGGTCTACTATCACCAAAATAGAATCATTTTCTTTCTTTGAACTTGGCAACCCTATGATGAAATCTATAGAAATATCTACCCACTTCCACTTAGGAATGGGTAAAGCTGTAGGGTTCCTATAGGTCTTTGATGTTCTGCTTTCACTTGTTAGCAGGTAAAGTACTTAACCACATACTTTGCAATCTCCATACGCTTGCCTTTCCACCAAAAATTACTCTTCATGTCCTTATACATTTTCGTTGTGCTAGGATGTACTATGTACCTAGTACGATGCGCCTCATCTAATAAATCATTCTTCAGCTGTGAATTGTTTGACATGACAATCCAGCCCTTCATTTGTAGGCCTCCAACTGCTCTAATAGACTAATCAGCGTTGGCCTCCAATCAGCGTTGAGCTCTTTAGAAACCTCCCCCCTTCGGGTTTGAACCCAAGAATCCTCTAGCTGAGCTCCCACCACTCTATCATTCCAAGATGGTTGTACTGACATAGCTCCTAAAAATGCGCTGCTCTCGCCAATCTCCGATCTAAAGTCAAACTGACTGACGGTGTAAAGATCTTAATGTAATGAACAACTTAAACTTGCTAGCCCACAATGACGCTTCCTACTCAATGCGTTCGCTACTACATTCGCCTCCCCTGGATGGTACTGAAGTGCAAAATCATAATCTCTGATAAACTCAACCCATCACCGTTGTCTCTGGTTGAGTTCCTTCTATGAAAAGAGGTATTTTTAATTCTAATGATCTATGAACAGCTCAACCTGCATTCCATACAAATAATGCCTCCACGTATTTAGTACAAAGACCATTGCTACTAGCTCCAAGTCATGCACTGAGTACTTTGCTCATGAGTCCTCAACTGCCTCAAAATATAGGCCACAACTCTCTAGGTCTGCATCAAAACACCTCCAAGACCCGATAATAACTAATCAGTGTAGACAACAAAAGTATTATCACTACTCAGAAAAATCAACACCGGCGCTGAAGTTAAATTACCCTTCAAAGTCTCAAAGACCTCCTGACACTCTGTGCCCCAAACAAACTATAGACCTTTCTTCGTAAGGTATGTAAGTGGGGTCGTAATCTTTTACAAGTCCTGAATGAATTTTCTATAATAGCCAGCCAGACCTAAGATGCTATGAATCTCGGTAACGGTCTTCGGTATCTTCCAATCATGAACAACCTCCACCTTAGCCGGATCGACTGCAATGACTTCCCAACTGATAACATAGCCCAAAAATCTAACCTTAGATAACCAGAATTCACACTTGTTAAATTTAGCGAACAACAGGTGCTCCCATAAAGTCTGTAATACCAACTACAAATGCTGCTCATGCTTGGCATTCGATCTCGAATAAATAAGAATGTCGTTGATGAACACGATCACGAACTGGTCCAAGTATTAAAGGAAAACCCAATTCATCAAATCCATGAATACTGTGGGTGCATTGGTCAGCTCAAATTGCATGACAAGAAACTCAAAAGACCCATATCAAGTCTGAAAGACGGTCTTGGGAATATCCATCTCCCAGACCCGCAACTGATGATAACCAAAATAAAGATCTATCTTCGAGAAACACTATGCTCCCTGCAACTGGTCGAACAAGTAATCAATCCTCGATAGTGGATACCTATTTTGGATGGTGACTTTGTTCAACTCATGATAATCTATGCACAATCGCATGCTACCGTCCTTATTCTTCATGAAAGGACCGGTGCTCCAAATAGAGAATGACTCCGGTGAATGAAACCCTGAGACAACAACTCATCTAACTGGATCTGGAGCTCCCTCATCTCAGTAGGCGCCATATGATAAGGTGCTCGAGAAATTGGTGCAGTGCCTAGCTCCAACTCTATGCAAAACCCGACCTCTCTCACTGGAGGTAAACCTGGTATATCTTGGAAGACATTCTGATATTCTAAGACCACTCGCATCTCGCTCAAATTTGTACCTCGATCCTGCAACATCACCTCCTCGACGTATACTAGAAATGACTCCGTGAACTGGTTTCCCCGTGAGGTCGCTACCACCAACTAAGATTCATCAAAAGCTCGCAAATTGACTATCTTCACAAACAATCGATACTCATATGTTAGGAAGATAACCAATCAATAACAAGGATAACATCGAACTCAGACATATGTAACACAATTAAATCAATCATGAACTCGGAATCGTCTAAGTTGACAACACATCGCCTACAAACACTCTCTAAGAGTGACACCTCTCCCAAAGGAGTAGATACAGATAACGGGATATCTAAAGGTTGCGCTACAAGCTGGATACTAATCATAAAATCATAGGAGATGAAAGAATACGAAGCACCAGAATCAAAAGGGATACGGGCTGGAAAGAAGTTCATAAGGAACGTACCTTTCACCACGGCCCCGCTTATGCCATGATCGTTGGGAACAACTACATAGACTCTACCAGTAGCTGAAGGCTACTGCGCTGCATCGCCTGGAATGTATGGGACTATCTGTCCCTGCTAAAACTATTGTATGGTTCGTACTTGACCCTCAATCCTTAGGACTACTGGCGGTGCCTCAATCCTTAACTACTAGCCCTGTCCTCGGCCCTGAGTACGGTTCTACTGCTCTATTGATTCCTGCCCTGCTAGCCTACTATGGGTACGCTGCGGCACTCATCTACTCTGTGTCTAAACTTTTTGTAGTTGAAATAAGTCCCCTAAAATTTGCGTTGTTGTTGCGCCCTCTGATCCTGCTGATGTCCCTTCTTATGGGGACCCTGCTGATGTTGATCCTTATCCTACTGTTGGGGTCCTCCTGGTCCTACAAATGATCTTTTACCTTTACCTTTATCCCCGAGGTGTCCTGACTTATTGTCCTTGCCCTTCAGAAACATAGTTGTCTCCATCTCCAGAGATATGGTGGCATCCACCACGTCCCGCACTAATCGAAACCTCTGGGATACCAGATATCGATGTAGACCCGGTGATACGGGTGTATCTTCTCTTCGGGAGCTTAGTGATCCTCATGGGAGCTTGAGGATAGATGATTCTCATGGTATCTTGAGAATAGAGTAGAGGAGTCGTGGACAAGGCCATTGGAGGCGACGAAGTCAAAGGATTCGACAAAACTATAGGATCTGCAGCTGGACTCTGGCCGGTCGACCGGATTGGTCACAGCGGTCGACCGCTTAGTGCACAGGCCCAGACTATGTCTCGGGACTGAGAGCGGTCGACCGATGATGGCGCTGCGGTCGACCAGAAACACTGTAATCGATTTTCTAGTTTTTCGTCGTTCTGACCGGTCGACCGCCTTGGGCACTGCGGTCGACCGCGTAGCGGTTCCGGGCCTGGGTCTGTTTCCTGCTCCAGTTGGGATTTCTGTTTAGTATAAATAGAAACACGACTCCTCTAGGGTTAAAAACTGAGATTGTAATCAGAAAAGAGATCAGGGAGGTTGTTCTTTGATCTAGAGAGATTGTGAGAGAGAGATTTTGTAAATCCAATTGATTCTCATAATCTAGAGAAGGTATTTTCCTTCGCCCTAATTATAACTCTTGTGTTCTTCAGTCGTTTTCTTCTTTACCCACTCTTGATAATTCCGCGATCAAGAGTGCTCGCACGGCGACTCGTATCAAGTTGGTATCAGAGCACTAGATCCTGTGAAGGGGGGAACTGTGTATGGTCCTTACTCGCTCACAGTACAAGAAGCTTGGCGAGATCCTTAATTCCTCGGAGGGGGTCCAGAAATTAAGGAAGGAGAAGATGTCTGAAGCAGATAATTCAACAAGACTTGATGCCATGGAGAAGCAGATTGAGACGATCGAGACGACTCTTACCCAACTCGTGGGCCTCATCAACGGAGGAGACAAAAAGGAGGAATCTTCTTCGAAGGGTAAGAAGAAACTCATCGAATCCGACGAAGAGAGCGAGAAATCTGATTCTAAGGAGAAGATAGCGTTCGCGACATTGAAGCTTTCTGGGCACGCTTTGACGTGGTGGAAATCCTATTGCAAACAAGAGAAGAAAGCGGTGTCGTGGAACAAGTTCAAGGAGCTACTTCGGAAACAGTTTTATCCAGTAGGGTTCCTTGAGGAGCGTTGGTACAAGTGGTATGGCTTGCGCCAAAAATTTAATCAGACCGTTCAAGAGTACACGACGGAATTCCAGCAAAGCAGCAGGCGATGGTTCTAAACATCGCAACAGACGAGTATCCCATCTTCATGAAGTACATGGCGGGTCTGAATGATTACATTCGGAAGGAGATGAAGTTGTTTTCAGTGGAGACAATCGCAGAGGCGAGCGTGAAGGCCATTGCCATTGAGGGCCGACAGAAGAAGGGCAATGAGACAAAGGGGGATTCCAAACCAACGGGGAGCAAGACGGGTGGCTCTCAGTCTAAGGATGAGAAGAAGAAGGTTGACTCGGGGAAGGCAGGATTGACATGCAATCACTGCAAGCAGACAGGGCATGTGGCTGATCGTTGCTGGGATAAGTATCCTCATCTGAAGCCAAAAGGATTGAAGAAGAAGGAGGAGAAGAAGGCGTACGTGATAGCACAGGGTCCGAAGGAGGTTCCCGGGATGACCGAACCCAATAGCAGTCTCAACCTTATGGCGGGGAAGCAGGCCACCAAAGAAGATGACGACCCGAGGGAGCAGCTCTTTGTTCTGAAGTTGCAGGTCAAGACCAGTTTAGTGGATGCTATTGTAGATCCAGGGAGTCAGAAAAATCTGATATCTGAGGCGTTATTACAGAAGCTGGGATTGAAGACGGTAGCATCCGAAGCCCTATCCATTAGGGTGGATTCAGAAGGAGGTGGGATTGAGTGTGGTGAACCAGTGTTCATTCAGATTTGCACTCCATGAGTCGTATATTGACGATGTCACATGCGACGTGGTTCCGTTGGATGTTTGCCAAGTTATTTTGGGCAATCCTTATTTGTGGGATAGATACGCAGTATATGATCGGCGAGCCCAAAAGTATACGTTCACCAAGAATGGCGAGCAATTCATTTTTCGTTCGGCATCTCTTCCACAGGAGACGAGCTTGGTGATAGTGACTCAGGCTAAGAGGTTGGTGAACATGGGCAGGAAGTTCGTTTTATTGTTCATTCGGCCGTATGAAGAGCAGCTGAGTAGGATGTGCTTGTCTACCTTGAGCAAGCGCCAGGAGGGAGATCTTGACAGGTTGAAGGTCAAGTATGCGGACTTGTTTTCGGAGATCACGGGACTACCACCACGTCGAGGTGTAGAGCATGAGATTATGTTGACCGGGGAGAGTTCCTTACCTAACATAGGCCTATACCGCACATCAGTACTGGAGTCCGAGGAGATCAAGAAGCAGGTTCAGGAGCTCTTGGAGGCGGGAGTGATTATGCCGAGTTGTTCACCTTGCGGGTCACCAGTGTTGTTGGTGCCCAAAAAGGATGGAGGTTGGCGCATGTGCGTAGATTATCGGGCACTCAACAAGATTACCATCAAGAATCGCTACCCATTACCGCGGATCGATGATCTTATGGACCAGTTGGAGGGAGCGAGGTTTTTCACGAAGCTAGATTTGAAGTATGGTTACCATCAAGTGAGGATTCGGGAGGAAGACACTTGTAAGACTGCGTTCAAGACCAAGCAAGGCTTGTTCGAGTGGTTGGTGATGCCGTTTGGATTGTGCAATGCTCCGGCTACCTTTATGAGGCTTATGAATGATTTGTTGCGACCCTTTATAGAGGATTTTGTGATAGTTTACCTTGATGATATCTTGGTGTACAGCAGGACTTGGGAGGAGGATCTCGTTCATGTTGAGAAGGTATTTGAAGTGTTGCAGGACGGACAGCTGAAGCTCAACGGGAAAAAGTGCGAGTTCGGGAAGGACGAGTTGGTGTATCTCGTCTTCATCATAGGGAAGGGCCAGCGGAGGATAGATCCAGGCAAGGTGGAGGTGATCACAAAGTAGCCGACGCCGAAGACAGTGACTGAGGTGAGGAGCTTCATGGGGGCTTGCCAGTATTCGCGCAAGTTCATTCGACATTTTTCGGCTTACGCGGCACCGTTACATAGCCTCACAAAGGCTAAAGTTCAGTTTGAGTGGGGAAGGACGCATGAGGAGGCTTTTCAGTTGCTAAAAAGAAAGATCTCGGAGGCACCGGTGTTGGCATTGCCGAATTTGCAGCGGACTTTCGAGGTAGAGACCGACGCGTCTAATTATGCGATGGGCGCGGTGTTGACTCAGGATGGGAAACCGGTGGAATACCATTCTGAGAAGTTTTCGGGTGCTATTGCGAACTACCCAACCTACGACAAGGAGTTCTATGCACTATATCAAGCAATTAAGCATTGGAGGGTGTACTTGTTAGGGAAGGAGGTGGTCGTGCATTCGGATCATAAGCCGTTGGAGTTCTTACATGCCCAGACGAAGCTACAGCAGGCGCGGCACATGAAGTGGATGTCTTATTTGATGGCTTTCAACATCATTATTAGGTACAAGAAGGGGGCGACGAACAAGTTGGCCGATATGTTATCTCGCCCACCGATAAGGTCGTTGTTGGTGGCGACGCGTATTCAGCCCTTGGTTCCTTTTGAGTATGTTCAGTTGTATGCATCCAGTAGAGACTTCGGTAGTGTGTTTGAGCAGGCGAAGGCTGGTCGAAGGGGGGAGTATGCACTTGGAGATGATGGCTTATTGTATCGTGGGGCATCACTATGCATTCCGGAGGATGGTGATAGGTTGCAGTGGATTCGGGAAGCACATACCTCGCGTGTGCAAGGGCATTTTGGCATTCAGAAAACGCTTCTCAATCTACGGCGACATGTGTTTTGGCCACGGATGCTTGATGATGTGACCAAGTATGTTGGAGGGTGTAAGTTATGTTGTATTTCGAAGCCTTCTAACAGAAAGAGGGGATTGTACCTACCATTACCGGTTCCTTCTAGGCCGTGGGAGAGCATTTCTATGGATTTTCTAGGAGGGTTGCCGACTACGAAGCGCGGGCATGACTATTTGTACGTTGTGGTGGACCGGTTCAACAAGATGGTGATATTGATTCCTTGTAAGAAGACCGTGATGGGAGCGGGTGCAGCACAATTGTTCTTTAAGCATGTGTGGAAATACTTTGGGTTGCCGAGCTCGATTATTTCGGATCGGGATAGCCGTTTTCTCGGGCATTTTTGGGATTCTTTGTGGAGTTTGATGGACACTAAATTGAAGAAGAGCACGGCCTTTCATCCACAAACAGAGGTAGTCAACCGGACTATGGTGCAAATGTTGCGGGGGTATAATTCCATGCATCCAAAGACTTGGGATGAGAGTTTACCATATTTGCAGTTTGCTTTTAATCGGGCAATTCATGGATCTTCCGGAAAGTCACCGTTTGAGACTTGTTATGGATTTTTACCGCCGAGCCCGTTCGATCTTGTGTTTTCATGTGAAGCCACAGTGGACGGCAAGGAAGGGAGTGAGAGACAACGTGCTCAGCGATTTCTTGAGAAGATTGCAAATATTCATGCCACGGTTGAAGCTCAATTGAAGAAATCGCAAGCTAAGTACAAGGCGAAGCATGATCAACATCGGGTTCCTTGTAACTTTGGTAAAGGTGAGATGGTATGGCTAAAATTGGGTAAGGAGAGGCTCAAAGGAGAAGGGAAGAAGTTGAAGCCTATTCGTTATGGTCCATTTCGGATTATCGATCAGATAGGAGACAACGCTTTTCGTTTAGATTTGCCACCTTACTTAGGCATGTATTCGGTGATCAATGCCGAGTACTTGAAGTTGTTTGAGCCTCCATTATTGGATGATGAAGGTGATGACAAGATGATCATACCGCATGTTGAAGACTTGTGGTTTGATAGAGAGGAGCCACTGAAAGAAGATTGCATTTTGGAACGGAAGACGACCAAGACGAGGCGGGGGACGAAGGAGTCGTTTCTCATTGGACGTCAAGGTCAGGTCCCTAGCAAGGCCAAGTGGTTCAACAGAGAAGGAGGGGCTCGCGAGTTCCCTCAGCTGAAGTTCTAACTTGAATGGGACTTCAAGTTCCTAAAGGGGGGACCCATGATACGGGTGTATCTTCCCGGCTTGGTCACGGCGGTCGACCGCGTAGTGCACAGACTCAGACTATGTCTCGGGACTGAGAGCGGTCGACCGATGATGGCGCTGCGGTCGACCGGAAACACTGTAATCGATTTTCTAGTTTTTCGTCGTTCTGACCGGTCTACCGCCTTGGGCACTGCGGTCGACCGCGTAGCGGTTCCGGGCCTGGGTCTGTTTCCTGCTCCAGTTGGGATTTCTGTTTAGTATAAATAGAAACACGACTTTTCTAGGGTTTAAAAAAAACTCAGATTGTAATCAGAAAAGAGATCAGGGAGGTTGTTCTTTGATCTAGAGAGATTGTGAGAGAGAGATTTTGTAAATCCAATTGATTCTCATAGTCTAGAGAAGGTATTTTCCTTCGCCCTAATTATAACTCTTGTGTTCTTCAGTCGTTTTCTTCTTTACCCACTCTTGATAATTTCGCGATCAAGAGTTCTCGCACGGCGACTCGTATCACCCGGGCGAAGCCCCATCAAGAACATCTGACCCTGTCGCTCCTCGGTGTGCCACATGCCCATGAATCTAAGTAATGTCATAAACTTACAGTCAAAATCCATCATGGACATATCCCCCTGCTCTAACTGAGCTAGCTCTAAATCCTTCCCGGCTTTACCTATAGCCGACACATACTGCTCATCAAAGAAGTAAATGAAAGTCTCCCATGAAATCATCATCCTCTGCTCTAGAGTGAAAGAAAGCCAATATCATCCTCTCACATCGCCCTTGAGGCTGAAAGATGCTAGCCTCTACTTCTGCATAGAGTTCACATTAAGCATATCCGAGACGTTACTCACATCTTCCTTCCACTTGTGTTCAGCAATGGAATCTGACAAAGCATGAAACTCTGGTGCCTTCAACTTCTTGTATCTCTCTACCAGACGAAGCCAAGACTACTTCTCAGCAGCTCCATCATCAACTGGTGGTGGCGGTGTATCTATCGATATCTCCCCTAGTGTCATCTCTTGAATGGGTGTCTCCTACTGAGATTGATTTGCCAACTGCTCCTCAATCACTGTCAGTCTACTACCATAGGTGCTATGAGATCCACTAAGTACTACGGAGCCCACTGCGGCTCGGGCACTCCATCAGCTTGCTCAGCTCACTGCGCACGGGTGCCTCTGCTACTATGTTCTCTTCCCGACATCTATAAGTTTAGGAGTAAGGCTTGTTAAACATAGTAAATAGGATCTCAGGCATAAAGATAATACATATATCAATAGGAAAATAGTACCACTTATCATTCACCGCATGCTTTATACTTCAAAGCAAATAGTTCATCAAACAAAAATTTTTTTTGGTAATTTTAGCGTATATATATAACATCCTCACTCATACTAGGAATTTCTAGTGGACTCTATACATGATTCCTAGAAAACTCTATCCTACCTCCACAATATGACACAAAGATGATTACTAAGGATATCGAAACTAGTACTCTAATAACAATCGTGACGCCCCAGGGTTCACACAAGGCTGTAGTCCAGGGTAAAACTCAGATTGTCAAACCTGTCATGCACCAACACTGTGCAATAACAAGTTTCACCATCACAGTTACTATCTCTCTAGCAGGATCAACAAATAGGTGAGGGTACAAACAGGCAAATAATAAAGAAGTAGTACAAAGAAAAGAATAACCACAGAGGAAGTAAAGATAAACAACATCATCTGGGCCTAACTGTAAATAAATAAGATATCTCTGAAACTAAAATAAATGTAGTGTGTCTCATTACAAGAGTCAAATAAAATCTCTCTAAGGCACTCAGTCTCTACAAAATAGAATCACGATCTCTAGAGTATGAAAATAAACAACTAAATGTGGAACTCTGAAATAACTACAAATGTAAATAACTAGATGGAATCTAAGATGCAATCCCATCAACCTATAATTCTCTGTGTGCCAGACTTGCTGCCTGAATCAGGGGAAAACAACGAGCGTCAAAGGGCTAACGAGATCATCTCCACCGCCCCTAGGGGGAAGGGTTAGGAGTATATAAGAAAATACTATTTAGTACATATAGCTATAAAAAATCATTCATATAACTCTAAATGAAGATTAGTATTTAGAAACCTACAACGCGAGAATTAGTATGTCGAGTGGAATAATCCAAATAAGAAAACCCTCATGTATATACCATGTCTCAAATTGTGAATCGCTAAATACCAAATCTGATCCTATGAATGAAAATAGTACATGAAGAAAAATACTCCAAACCTCTACTCTAATGAACCAATGTCACATCTTGAACTACCATCGGGTAGTTGGCGCAGTCATAAAGAAATATCATCTAGCTCAAATATCACAATAGGCCATATCATGTATGTCATGTATCCAAAAAATACCCCTACAGTCGGGTAATCTAACATGGGAGCAAACTACAACTGTGTGTATATTTTTTTAACACATAACGATACTTTTATAAGCTTTTCATATTCACATGTGGATTCAACTGTGACGCACCAGGGTTCACACAAGGCTGCAGCCCAAGGTGAAGCCCGGATTGTCAAACCTACCAAGCACCAACACCATGCTACGACATGTTTCACCATTACAGTTACTATTTCTCTAGTAGAGTTAACAATTAGGTGAAGGTACAAAATGAGCAAATAATGGAAATAGTACATGAACAAAATAAGCGCAGAAGAAGTACATGAGAAATAAATAACAAATGAGCCCAACTGAAATAGAATAAAAATATCTCTAAACTGAACAAATATATCATGTCACAAATAAAGTATCAAAAGGAATCTCTCTAAGGTACCCAGCCTCTATAAAATAAAATACAAGTCAAGAGTCCGAAAATAAACAACTATATGTAGAGTTCTGAAATAGCTATAAATATAAATAATTAGATGGAATCTAAGATGCCATCCCATCAACCTGCGACTCTCCGTGCGCTGGACTCGCTACTTGAAAGGGTGGAAAACAACGTGTCAAAGCACTAGTGAAATCATCTCCACCACCCCTAGGGGAAAGGGTAGGAGAATATAAGAAAATAGAGTTAGTACATATAAATATAAAATCATTCATATAACACTAAATGGAGATTGGTATTTAGAAATTCACAACATGGGAATTAGTACGTCTAGCAAAATAATCTAAACAAGGAAACCCTTATGTATATACCATGTCTCAAATTGTAAATCTCTAAATACTAATTTCAATCCTATGAATGAAATACAACTCATAAAAGAAAAAAAAAATACTCCAAACCTTAATCATCTAGAATGAAAATCACATCTCGAACTACCCACAGGTAGTTGACATAATCATAAGGAAGTATTATCCAACTCAACAGCACAATAGGCCATATCATGTATGCCACGTATCAAAGATAAACTGATGCGAAACGAGGGAGCGAGTCTATTAGAATCAGCGACCTAATTCCAATAACACACCGTTTCGCCAAGAAAATCATGATCTTCGGCAGGAAATTAATTTCAAAATAATTAATATAACAGATAGATTTTAACAAGACTTGCATCAACAATCATGAACAATTCCAATCTCAATCAATTTAATCGTAATATTCATTATCATTGCACACGTTCTAAAATCAATATCAAATTATCAACAGTCACATGCTCAATTACTCACAACTCACTAATATAATTTCAGCAATGAATACATGATAAGAATTTAGAGATGTAATACTCATTCAATTGACTAATAAATTGAAATCAATAGGAAAATACTAAGTTGAGAGAAACAAAACCTCAGTGGATTACTATTCAGAAATGTAGAGAAAAATCCAAACAATCCAAAGCCTATTAGCTACTACAGTGAAGCACAAAGCCCATCAAATCAACAAGCCCACACACATCAAGAATATATTCTGATCTTTCATGTGTTCTTCTTCAATCTGAGCGAAAGAGAAACCGACGGCATTAACGCAATGATAGAGACGTGCTCAGGAGCAACGGTGGCTATGGCTGGATCAAGAGACTGCCAGCGGTCGGAGAGGAGGTGCTGGTGCTGGTGGAGGCCACGGCTGGAAGGAGGCGCTAGTGCTGGTGCTGTAAAAGGCGATTGGAAGAAGGACAGCTCGTGGTGGTTGTTGAAGGGCCGGCGAAGAGACTGCCAGCGGTCGGAGAGGAGGTGCTGGTGCTGGTGGAGGCCACGGCTGGAAGGAGGCGCTAGTGCTGGTGCTGTAAAAGGCGATTGGAAGAAGGACAGCTCGTGGTGGTTGTTGAAGGGCCGGCG
>NC_033800.1:109879050-109879585 GCF_001876935.1 Asparagus officinalis
GCTGGAGGAAGAGAAACTCACGAGGGTTAATGTGGGTTGACGTCTGGGGGGGGAATTAGATCTAGGTTTTTTTTTTGGTAATGAATGGTGGAGATGGACCTGTGAGGGAAATGAAGGGATGGATGGATTTGGGGATAAGTAACTAGGGTTTCACACACCTACAACTGGCATTTGGGTTTCACACACCAAATACAAAAAAATTCTCATTTGAGAAGAACTTAATTTTCATTCAATAATTCATTCCATCCTTTTCAAGTCCCATACAACCTTACTATAAAGAAAACTACTACGTGAACACAAAGTACAAAAAAAATGGAAACAAATAAAAATCCTTGAAATCACTCAACTACCAAATTAAAACCTAATTCGAAATTCAAATCTAAACTACCAAATTTAAATTACAATTCAAAATTCAAATTTGAAAAAAAATCAACTAATCAGATATTGCCATTCTTGTCCTCATCATTCTCCCCGGGTAGGAGAAAACTCGACTCCGTCGAGTTAGCTGCAGAAGCTTATTATCTTCAATATAATT